>NW_018108226.1:288857-329051 GCF_000183805.2 Loa loa | reverse complement strand
AATTGGTTAGATGATTTACAATAGGAAATTTATTTGATTATATATTTGTATGGTTGGAGTCGCGAGTGAAAATTCGCGTCAGAATGCATAGGAAGTATTTCGTGAAATATCTGTCATTTTTTGGTGTAAAACAGAAGTCACTAAAAAAAACGAAGAGAAAATAGAATATATGATTTTTTGATCACTTATTTTAACGCACACAATACATTGCTTTTCGAAACTTAAAAATTATTATATGTTGATAATCTGCTAGTGAGAATAATTTTTAAGGAGTAGAAAATCAGGATTTGATACTTGTAAATTTGAATCGTTTTCATGTCTAACCAATTATCGCTCCCTCACTATACCAGCTGCTTTTTCAAGATACGGTGGATTAATTATTGTAATAGTAATATGATAGCGGTTGCGGCACTGCAATTCATTCGAATTTACGATTTAAATCCAGCGAATATTCCGTCAACCTTCGAATTCATCCTTCCAATGGGCGATGTTACCGAACTAGCGTTTGGTATGTTAACCCGAGATAGAAAGGATTAGAAGTTCTGAAGCTTATCTTATTTTCAAATTCAGTTTTACACATGTTGTTATGTGTCATTTTAACTTTATTCGAATATGTTAAAGCAAATATGAATTCCTTTTAATGATGTCTTCTTTTACAGGTAGACGGAACGATGGTTTGACTGTTATCATTGTCCTTTCATCCGCAGGACACCTTTATACGGAGGAATTGGAAAAAGCTAGACGTGCTGATGGAGCTTCTTATTTTATGACAACAACACTTCAGTTACCAACAACATCTACAGCCATCTCCATGCATTATTCCGAAGAAATTCGATTTTTATTCGTTTCCATGGAAAGTGAGTCTACTGTTTACATAACAGAACACTTCAAATACTATTTTGTATGAACTTGTTGAAATTAACTTTCATTATCAACTATTAATTTTTGCCCTTTAATTCATTTCTTCCTTATCATTTTGTATCATGCTAAAAATGTTTTCCTCAGAAAACCTTAGTTGAACTTTGTTTCAGATAATACTTATGTACTGCACTTCAATGGTACAGAATTCGAAGAAGCCAAAGGTCTTCCGTTCGACTTTCCGCTAGTGAATTGGTGTGAATGTGCTGGAGTTTTTGCAGCTCTCTCTCATCCGTCATGTGGCTCTGTTGTTTTTCTCTACCCATATGGCAATACTCTATATACACAGACGAAGACTCTAACTGATCCTGCAACAGCGCAATGCATGTTGCTTGGCTCAGATTGTGTATCTCAACTTCTCATACAAGTTCTGGCGAATCAAAATTTACAGCTTTTTCGAAGGTTACCATTACCTTTGTAATACAAGATTTGCAGTACAGTGTTGATAATGTGGAATTAAGATGCTGTTGAATGCTGAGTACATTGTTGGACATGTACTTGAAGTTCTTGAAAAAATGTCCGGAAAAATTCAGGCAAAAAAATAATATTTGTTCAGCACGTTGAAATAACTGTCATCTTAGCTTTTCGAACAATTGGAAAGTTAGAAATGGTTTCACAACTATAAAATTATTTCATAACATTACAGTAGTCGTGCGTTTTGCTTCTCTAAAATACTGGTGATAATAGTGATTTTGTTTTTGTAAGATAAATACTTGTATGTTGAGCTTCTTTGGAAAAATCGAAAAAAAATAGAGATTTCAGTTGTTGGTTGATGGAACCTGATTTCTGGGTGAAGGACGTGGAACGTTCAATGTTGGAAACAGAAGTAAGGCCATGCACCGTTATGGAGGATGAGATACCAGAACCAGACATGGTTACAGTGTTTGAGCAATGCCGTCCGATTCAAAAATTGGAATTTTACAGTAAGGCACTTGAGCAGGTTTATGACACTGCTGAACTTACAAAAAGAATTATCTCTTCCGGGATGAGCGTTGTTTGTCTAAAGGTACGTTCTATCCTTTTTTTCACCTTTCTTCACTGTGTACATTTCTTAGAAGGCGAGCAATAGGCAAAATCAAATCTTTGATTGAGGAAAGTAAAGCATTTAGAAAATATGGTTTTTTTTTCTCGAATTGAATGTATGGTTATATTTATCTGATACTTTATTGTGCAATCTCTATTTTCTTTTGAGCAAGCCAGACAAATGAAAGAAGTTTGGGTGAGTAGGAGCATAAAACTCTTCAGTATTTGTTGCAGTAATTTCCTTTGAGTTTCAGCAAAAGGAGTTTGAAGTTGTGGTGAAAAACCTAGATTGGAACTGCATCATGTGCGCATTACGTATCGAAGTCACACCGGACAAGTGTCCAACAGCTGTTACAGTTTTTGGCAAAAAGATCAACCTACAAGCGAAGACGTCACGAATGTTCGATATACGGTTCACACGAAAACAGTCTGTCAGTTGGTAACTTTTTTTGGAAGTTGCTACTGCATTTTAATGCTCGTAATCTTCCTCATAGGTAGCACAGTATTCGTTCGGTACATTAGACAAAAACTGGAAATGTTAACATTCCCAAAATTTCAGAATTCATTCAAGTTTTCTGTTTAATTATTACCATTAGTGCTTTCTTTAATCATACCAAATATTTTTAATGTACATACGATCTAGTCCACGCATCTTACTCCACTAGGAAATGATAACAGATAGTGTAGAAGTAGGGTAAAAAACATGTCTGGATATTTTAAGCACATTTAAAATGCCTACTCACTGCCTGTCTTTCGAAGTGACACAACTCTTAATCATGTTAAACTTTTTCGAATTGCGTAGAATTATAAGTTTTGTATCTCTGTAATCCGTTTACAATAACGGATAACTTCAATGACCTTCCCGAAAGCTCTTAGAGATTGGTAACACTAAAAAATTTTGAAGTCGCTGTAATCTTCTCTCTGTAACTTTAGCATGGCTGGTGCAATCTATAAGTTTAAACCTCCATTGCTTTTATAACTGTATGATTACATTTAACAAACAACTAAGTAGTGTCGATATTATCAGTTTTCTTACTGCTTATTTATGATTATATATTTGCAGTAACAATGAAGTGACGCTGAATTTTACGTGTAACAATGTACCGGCACAAATTTGGTCGATTAAGGTGAATTCATTTTTATTTCTTCTGATGAAATTTAAAGAAATCCTTTTTAATTTCTATAATTTCACTATATAATTTCAAATGTAACTGAGCTTTTTATTCTTTGATTTATCATAGAATTTTTAGGTTTTCGGTAAAACAAAGAAAGAGTTTGGTTTTCCCACGGCTTCTTATCGTTTCGACCAAATCATTACTCTTCCTGAGCAACTGGTTGCCTCATTTATCTCTACATGCTACAGGCTGCATTCTTGTACCAAGCGAAAGGTCTGCTTTTCTTTCAATTTCATTTTTATTAGAATGATGTTTATGATTTGTCTAACATGTCTATTGAACTGATACTATTTTCCTAAATAAATTCAAAAAAAAAGATTTCAAAAAACAAAGTTCTTTACTTCTTTTCAATTTTGAAGGGCAGTTGTAGATTTTTCTGTTTGGCTTTTCCATACTGTCGAAGCTACATAATATAATTTTACATTCCATAACTTTATCATGCCGCATAAATATGATTTTATATTCCATAACTTTACCATCATTATGTCGTATTTTCAGCGTATGGATTGGCTTCTACCACTTGCATTAAAATTTACAGCTCCAGACTTCGAGCATGTCACTGTGAACCATCGAGCATTAATTTTATTAAGGCATTTGTCGCCGTCAGCCTCATCATTCCTCGAGCAAAAGGTTATTGGAGCAGTTTAGACTTATTAATATGTAACTAGCTACCTAACATTTTTGGAAATAGGGATCAGAAGTTGCTGACCGGATTACAGTGCATTCGCAATCGCCAGACTGGTCGTATGTAAAGTAATGAGACTGGTGAATATTAAAATATTATGCTATTATTTCAAGGAGGTTGAATATGATCATAAAGGTCATTTTTTTACAACAACAATTTCAATCCTTATGAGGTAAGACTTTCCAGCAGATTTTTACTGCTTTTTTACAATTCTAGGACGCAGCTTTATTTTCATCACTGAGTAGCCATCGAAACGCTGGAACCCTACAGATGTCGCTTTTCAACGCTTTCGCTACTCAGTTGAAAGTGATGACTTTGCATCGTGTGGCATCCTTTCACCAATTAATCAAGAGACGTTAGTTTTGTTTCTTAAATTTATTCTTCAGAAAGTAGCTTCGACTACTTATTTTAAGTTCATGATGCTGGAAAATTCAAATCGTTTTCCGATTCTTTTCGAAAATAATTGTGATTTTTTATGTTTGAGCTTGGTAAAAACTATTTTTTGCAAATAATCGATATATAATCGATAAAAGGGGAAATAAAACAGAAAGCAAACGTTAATATTTTTGAAGATTTATTAGTATTTGTATGTTGGATTTATTAATTTGTATGCTTTTTATACCACAAGTAGTGTTAACATATGTTCCTCAAGCATTAAAAATAAGCAATATATTAGCAAGAATAAAGCATTATTATTTTTACCAATAAATAAACAATACGTAAGACCAAACACCATTTCTGAAAGAATATTAACAGTGATTTAATTAAAGTTGTCCCGACATTTATTTGATTAGTTAATTATTCGTTATCACTTATTTCATTTACTACTAAACAAAGCAGAGCTTTAATTACTGAATGAATTGTATGAAAAAAAAATTATTACTGAATCAAACATCGAGTTAAAAAATATTTTTAAAAAAAGCTAAATGAGATGTATGAATCCGTAAATTCAATTTTTATGATTTAATTCAAGTTTTATGTTAAATTTACAGTTCAATTCAATTCTGTAGAACCCTAATATCTGAATGGCGCTGGTTTTGTGATGAGAAACTATTATAAATTGTTGGTGTCAGATTCAGAAGAGTCATTGGAGGGATTAAATCAATAAAGATTGGTGGTTAGAATAAATCATTGAAAGTGAACTAGGAGAAATAATTGCTGTTTTGAAATATCTAAATAATTTGGCTTGGTTGATGAATGAAGGCATAATAATAATCTCTAATATTCCCGCAAAATTAAAATTCACATATTAATTAAAAATGATTAGGTATTAGATCAAGTGAAAAATAATGTGAAAAGTCCTGAAATATTGCCTAGAAATATTAAGCACGGATTAAAAGTTTTTAAGAGTGCAATACGGAGATTAAGTGAATGAAATGTGGAGATTTTAACCGGAAAACAACGAAAACAACAATGTAAGAGGTGATTATTTAGATTTCGGTGATATACTTCCTTTCTTGAAAATGTGTGTCGACTTCATTTTCTCGAATGATTTTGCTGCGGATGCAGTACTGGAGCAGCTCCTGATATCTGCTTTCATGTATCTCGCCGTAAATGTGGAAAATTCGACAGAAATAACGCAAATTATCTTGGAAATATTATTCTCGGACGTTGGTTTCGAAAATTTTTAGATATTTTTTCTCCTTCGAAGTCCCTTAAATAGTGTAAATCGTGAGGATTATTCAAACTTTTGAACTGATTCTAATTTTTCATGTGATTCGCAATCACTGTTTATAAAAGTAGTAGTCGCGCTATATTTTATTGCTGTGGGTGCAATACTGGAGGGGCTCCTGAATCTATCGTGTATTTGACTGTAAATATGGAGAATTCGCTTCAAAAGACTTTTTAATTTTAATTCCAGAACATAATCGTTGCTCATCGTTGCAAATGCCTGATGTCATCAATAATTTCGAACTACTGTATTGCAACTGTACAGGATCATAGCAATTTGTTCTCATTTATTGGCGCTGTTACCCCTGCAGCTTTGACGGATAAAAACACGACTCCCGCTGACGGACTGCATATGGGTTTTTTAAGCCAGGGTACTATCGGAGGATTTAAGCCGACGGTTATTGATGAGCTTGAAAACCAAATAAACAAGGAAAGAGGCATCCCTGTTCAGTTGAAACTTTCATCGGATTTAGAAGATTTTAACAAAAGTAAGTTTTACTTCTTCCAGTCTTCTAGACTAAATTAGTTTCTTAATTTTCAAGTTTAGTTAAGCCGAAAATTTTTTCATTTACTTTCTAAGCTGCACAATTGAAATTATAGACAGACATGTTAGACCATATTCTCCAAAACTTCCGATTAGTTTGTAATAACGTTATCGCATGTTGATCAGCGTGGCAAGTAGTACTAATAACTTTTCATATAGTGATTCTGTTTACGTACACAGCTTTATTGAATGGTAGTTCCAGGATTATTTGCTCGTCTAACTCTTTAGTGCAATATCCTATATGTATGCTATCGACGAATTTATGCGCATTTTTTTTCTCCTAAATAAACATGGGCAATGCTACGACATTACCAACGAGCCAAATTTCATCATTTTGTAGAAAACATTCCATGTCTTCATATGCATCACTCGATGTAGTCTAAATTTCTACTCGGAAGATTCCTGAAGTCTTGATAGAAAGAGATTTTAAACATTAGAATTAACATTCATGTTCAGATTTCAAAGAAGAGAAGTATTATTCTTGTTTCTACAGAAATGGCCTGGATCGGGCAGTTGTTACTAGCTTTTGTTTCCCGACTCGATACCTGTAGTTGTGATGGTATATGCTGCTTGGCACCAGCGCAGACAATACTCTTTTTGATGGGTCAGCATGCTCCAGATCAGCTAATCGATCTTGTAAGTGTGTCACTGGATTTTAGTTTTGAAGTATTTTTCGAAATCTCGAATATGTCGGCACATGTCAGTGTTTCAGGTCCATTATTTGATAAGTGGATTAGACTTTAGCAAAGTACAACTAAAAAGAACATTGAAAACAGAACGTGATCAAATTATTCTACGTCTGATATATGTCATTCTTGTTCAATGTACATCACATAATTGGTCATCCAGGAGTAGCAGAAAGATAATCGATGGAGTTCACCATATTACGATGCCAAAAAATGACGAAGTTTTAGTTTTTTTTTTTAGTTAAAGTGATAAGGTCTTTCGTTGTGTTATTAGGAAGGCAATGCTTTTTATTTAGTACAATCGAATACTGAAATTAAGTAATGTAATGATGTTCCAGTGTTTCGCACATATTTTAATGATAATGAAAAACATTTTTATTTAAAAAGATAGAAATTCTCTGCTTCCACAGTTTCTAAAATAATTTGAAATTCATTTGTACATGTTTTGCTGGAGGATCAAGCGAATTTATTGTGTGATTTCAAAATTCCAACTATCTTCCAGCTTACTGCAGTATTAGGTACTGCTGACGTAGTAACAGTTGCACCAGTTGGAAGTGTTGACGGAGACGATGCAGAAGCTGGTGGCGAATCTGATCTGGAACAGGTGGAAGGTACTGAACTTACAGGTGATATATCATCGTCTAGCCGTGATGCAACACCTCAGCAGGACGATACTGACATATCGATAATGAATACTATTCCCCAAGTAGAAAATAAGGAACACGAAGATGCATCTGTAACTCCTGAGCCACAGGTTGCATTGGCTCTGAAAATTGCACATACTTTGGTAAGTGTTAAACAAAATTTTTTTTAAAAGAGAGTAGTAATGGATTTCTCATTTGCCTGTTTGATCACTGACTTTCATTGGTTTCATATTTAGTTAATCGTCTATGCTTTGAGCCTTCGAACTGACTAGGGGATTAGATGATGCATATTTATTGGAGACAACTAGAAGCGTAGAAAAGTTACTTCTCATGAAATGCGAAAATTCGGACGACATTATTTATGAAAGAACTTATTCTACAATATGTTTCTTTTGTTTTCACGGATTTAAATTCAAATGATTCAGGTGTCTGTGGGAGCCCTGAATCATTGTTATGTCCTTTTGCAATCCTTAAAAACAGAATGGACCAAACAGACGCAGACTCCCGAACAAGGTATCCAGAAACTCTCCTCCGTCCCACCAGAATTACAGCCTGATCTTGCACCATTATTCAACGCTCGTGTGTTGAATGTCAATCCGGGAAATGTCTTCTCGATATACACAACACTACTTGTCGAAATGGCACTTCGATTACCCTATCAGGTTTTATATTCCTCTTGATAATTTGAATCGTGCATTTAAATCCAGAGTGGCGTTGTTTTGTCAGTTGGATTTTCTGTTCCCCAATTGTTTCTATAGATTTAGTCAATCCATTCTTTTACATGACCTGTTCCACTTTTGTCTTGTAGTTTGTGGTGAATGACAATGCGATAAAAGGATTCAAAATGTAGATCTTTGATGTAACTCGATAAAATGAAGCTGCTTAAATAGATGTCCATAGATTTCCAGAATGTCAGTCGATCACATTTCACAAGCATCAAGAGACATACTTTACTGAGATAGTTTCATTTTGCTCATCTTTTTACTCCCTAATCTGTATTAGGGAGTAAAGAGATTCAACAACAAAATGCAATATTTTCGGCTACAATCTTTTCAGGGGTTTTGGGTCATCCTAATTTTTTTGACTTTTTTAGACAAGGTCGATTAAGTAGCGTAAGGAAATAGTTCTAACTCATTTTCAGCTCAAAAAAATTTTGGGTGATGAACTATTGTTGAACAACAAATGGGAAAATCTTTTATGTGATTATATTACGCAGGAACCATCAACAATGCGCAGACTTGCTCGGAAGTTACTTTTGTTAATGTGTGGTTCTGATACGGTAGGTTTGTTTGATGTATGTCTCACTTCAAAATTTATTTCCCGGTCCGCTTCATTTTTGTTTTTTCGTGCTGCCGTTTTACTGAATGTTGTTGCTTATTGTTTAATCAAAGATAAAATGAAGTCCTGCCTTAATTTGCTGAAACGGGTTTATTACATTGAATCATGCTATTATTCGATTGATCTAATTCACTTGTTTGATTTCAGCTAGATAGCATCGCCTGTATTACACATGCTTATGCTATAATTTTTTCAGGCCAAGTACCGACAAGTTCGTGATGAGCACATCATTCACGACTTACTGGCTAATTTGAAGAAGCGTTTGAAAGGCCGTTCAAGTTTGGAATATTTCGAATTAAGCGACATTGTTTGTCGCATCAATGGAATCGCAGTAATTTCTGAAAGGCGCTGTATCGTTTGGCAGAGAATATGCTTAGAGGAAGTGAGCCTATCATCCGCTTACTTAAGTCTGGTTTGAAAGAAGTTTGAAACTGCAAAATTCCTTTTTTAGTTACCATGGTTGATGGAATTAGCGTGTATGATGCCTGATGTTGCATGCGACGCTGTTCTTAATCTCATTTTGCTAGCTATCCGAACATCCGAAGATTCCGATGATGAACTGCTGTGTTGTTCACTGGTCAATTTACTTTTAGGCAATCAAAAGCCACTTATACTGTTCAAAAGGCTGATTACGAGGTAATTTTTTAAATGTTTTATTTTATTTCTTGCTTACGCCATCTTTTGAAAAGGCAATGTTTTCAATTCTTTAACTGAGTCGTTCATGAGGAATAATTTTATCAGGGTAAACTACATAATTCTTTAAATCGCACTTAGTATTTGAAAAATTTATTGTTTCTCAAAACAAAACTGCATCAAACAACGCCTTAATATGTTAAACGAAGTAATCTACTAGATATCATCTCTGGTCTCTCATTATTTTTAGCACTGAAAAATGCCTTAATAACAAAAACGGCGATTCTATTCTGAAGAAAACCAACTTCTGGACTTGTTTTATAAAGTTTGCTTTCAAATCTCCAGGTTTCTGCTAGGCGAAAATGACGAAAGACGTTGGACCCTGCATGCGATTCTGCGCGCTACGCTGCAGCTTGCATCACGGCCCAACCAATTGCTACTAATTAATCACCTGTACAGACATATTTGGCCGTATGCACAAGAAATGGGTAATCGGGCTGCACAGCTAGTAGATCTTTTGTCTTGCTATCTGCCTCGATTCTTATCAAAGTTAGCTTCGTTATCTTTAGTACTGGTATAGTTGATGTTACTTTGTAGAAGAGCTTAACTGAAAGTTGGTGCTGAAGACTTCTTCAACTTTAGAAAATCAGTTCGAGGAAACTTTCAGCCTCCTACGATTTGTTAGTCTTAACTCCTGGACACAAATCTTTGAATTTCTCTTTTTGATAATATCAGAGGCAATATTGAGGATGAATGGTGCACCTTTCATAATTTCATTCTGGCATTTATAATCTGTATTTGAGGGATGAATTAATTATGGTTTATAAGGAAGCTGTTGCAACGATAAATGGCGCGCTATGTATGTTAGAAAAAAGTCGAAGTTCAGTTGTTTTCAAAAAATTATGCGAATTCATCGGTAAACTTTCAGGCTCCCTCGTTAATGGCCTTGCTTCATTTATGCACTCTTAATTCTACTTTGACTCATCATCTTTTTTTAAAAAAAATATTAGCTCCTATGCCTACTGTTTCGTATCACTATTAGTACAAAGAAAAAGCACTTAGCAATGTTCTAAACAATGAATCATACGCTGTGGAAAGAAGCATTCGCCTTCACGAAAACTAATCGATATCGGTAATAAGAATTTCAGTAATATTGAATTCATGATCCGTTGTGGGAAGAAGAAACATAAGGGCAAGAAATTATAGAAATTTTTGAACTGGATCTGAATATCTTTAAGTGATATGAAGGGCTAAATTTTATGTTAATATGAAGAAACCTTTCAGGTGATCTTTTCATGATTCTTCCAGGATCACCAGATATTTCTGTACTAAGTAAATCTCCATGTCTGATATGTTCGAATTCGGATCATTCAATGGAACAGTTGAAGTTATCAGCAATTAAGTTGGATTCTCGCTTCACTACGTCGGCACAGATGATCAAATTGATGGGTCATTTCGAGGTATGCATGATTTGTTCCGCACGACTTACTATAAGTCCAGAGGAGGGGCTTCACTTTCTGTAGTAGCTAGGTCAAGTTTAAGGAGAATTCAGAAGATAATTTAAATAAAATGGTATAACTACATAACAAAGTTCTAGGTATCACGAATCATCATACGTTTGAGCGAAATTAAACGATCGAAGATGGTGAAGCGTTTCAAATTTTATTATTGCAATAAAATGCTTGAATCTGCGGTTGATCTCAAAAATCGTCCTGAACTTTGGGAGAAAGCAGCTGATGTTAAGGTTGTATTTATATCCTTTACTTTTCTGCCCATTTCATGGACCACAAGTTCAAAACATTGCTGTCTTTTGTTCTGTCAAAATGTTAGGGTCTTGCTCCAATCTCTTCCCTTTTATTCATAAGGTCGCCGATACTGAAGCCTTCATCTTTAAGCCTTCTTATCAATACTGTTAAAAGTAGGTACTAATTTTTCGCTTCTTGTATGGAAAACATGTCTACAGGTAAATCAAGGAGATACTGAGATTGATGTGCAACTTCCAATCCCAGTTGTCACTTGTAATGTTGTCTTGGAAATGACCGAATTTTATGACACAAACACAGCTGGAGCTACGGACACGACAGAATTCGTGCACTGTCCACGGTGTTCTACATCAGTAGCACCGAATCCGGGGATATGCTCAAATTGTGGCGAAAATGTCTTTCAATGCGTGAAGTGTCGAGCGATCAATTATGATGAGAAGGTTCTTTTTAACTTCATTAATCTTCAGTTTCCAGGTTTTTCCTGAATTCCTTTGATTTTAACTGGAAAGCAAGGAAGTAGAAATGATTCTGGGCATATAACGATATTCTCGTTACGGAGTTGATGTCAACATGTAAATAAATGACTGACTCTTAGTTGTCATCGCCGTACTCTTCTTTTAAAGGATATGGTTGTTACTCATTGTATATTATCTATTATTCAGGAACCATTTTTATGTAATTCTTGCGGTTTTTGCAAATACGCTCGCCTGGAAGCAGTGCTTGTTGGTCGTTCATCACCTTCAGTACAGGCAATCGAGGACGATAATGACCGAAAGATGGTGAGGTATTCCTGTTGCGTTACTTCAGATTTTCTGGACTTATAAGAGCCATACTTTTTTCCTGGATCACATGCTTATTTATTATTTACCGTTTTCACCTGCAGTTTAGGACGCCCAGTATATTAAGTATGATACATATTTTAGAAATATCTATTTTGAGGTAGTATGTCAATCCAAAAAATGAGTGGTTTACTGTTCTTCGATTGACACATTTCATTCTGTGGGAGACTTTTTAATAAATAACTTCGGCAATTAAGTTTGAGCTGTTTTAAAGCCTTAAAAGTTAGCATATAATAATGATAATCGAAATGGAATACGATTCCAGACATATACCCTTATGGAAACATTACTGAACGACATTGAGTCGACACGTTGTCATATTGGAATCATTGGAGCCTTTTTGGAAAGATGCTCGTGGGATTCGGAACCGGCTACCCGACCAAATATGATTCTGAAGCACATGACTCTGCAATCGTTTACAAATTTTTTATCAAGTTTAAATTTGAAAGAGGTGGGACTGTTATCGTTTAAGGTGGTCTACATTTCATTCAGCTGATCATTTTGTTTAATTCAGATTCGTAGTGGTTATTTGATCATTTTCAAGAAATTCCGATTTCTTTATAGGACTGTGCGTTTGAAACACTGTATCGTAGTGCAGAAAAATTGCATAATAAATTGTGCGAACAAACTCGTCAGCTAGCAGCATTTCGAGCAGAAATTTTTCGTTACGACATTGAAAATGGTGATGAAGTGTTACCGGACAAACCTCTCACCAGTAATTTGCATTTTAACTCGTAAGTTTCTCTATGGAGATTTTTATAAGTTTACCAAGCCAATTTCTAGCGTTCTGCTACCTAACTTATTATTCCTTGAAATTAGCTAGTGGAGTTTAGAATATTGTCCGACTGGTTCCTAATTTCGAACAGTGGTGTTATTTCAGCTTTCAAAAAAAAAAAAAGAAAAAAAACAGACTTAGCTCATTAAGATCTGCACCAGTATATGCAGAATATGTCTTATTTCGGATGCATTTGTTAACTTATAATCGGATCCTCATGACTAGTATTATGAAAATACCTGAACTTTCATATTCATTTATGTCCAATTTGTGCTCAGTTGTATTTTATAAATATTTTCAGTGATTATTGTGTAGGCTGTGTGTCTGCACTAATAGTACACTGTGTTGCTTTAATACAGGCAGCGTGTAGTGATACAAACGCCATGGAGGAAATCATTCATCAAGATTTTGTTTTCAGTAGATTGGTAGGTTTTGCTAAGATTTGCTAAGATTGGTTCAGTAAAAAATTAGTTGAGGTCATTCAACTTCATTTATTATCAAATATATTACTTATTGCCAGGTAAAATCATATATGTAATTTGGTTATTATGGGTAAGTATATATCTAGGTAAGTACACATAGTATATATTTGGTTGTTGTGGGTAAGTATATATATTGAAAGATCACTTGACCAAGGGAAGAGTTAGATCACGTAATCTGATGAAAGCAAAAGGTTGTCACTAAAGGCAAATGGCATACATAGACGTAATGGTCACTGTTACCTGATGTTCGGTTACATCTTATGACTATCAAGAGGTATTCATTGAAAGTCCGAGCGATTGTTAGTGGTGATGATGTCATTTAAATTTTTTCAAAATTTAAATATTTAAACAAGCAGTAGTATTCTTTAAAAAAAAATCTATTCAAGAAACGGCAAACTAATACAGAATTTACGTTTTGTTTTGTGGGCCATGAATCAATCAACAACAAGCAACACTCTGTTTAAAAATGTCAGTAAAAATTTGGGGATCATTAAAAGGTTTTTGGCTGTCTCGTTTCCTTATATTGATTTTTTGCACTTAGGTGACCGCATGCGCACTTGGTGACCCAGTAGCTCGTTCTATTCATAGCTTGATTTGGAATCTCTCAGAAGTGAGCAAAGAAGCGACGCAGAAAATGTGTGAATTGGTAGAGAATGGCGCTCTTCCATGCTACTTGTTAACGAAATCGATATTTGAAAATAAATTCCGGTACCACCGTTCATTAGTCTGACAAAGAATTGAATAAAATTTCTCTGTTCAGTGGTAGTTTCGAAACTGAACATTTAGTCTACTGGTGAAGAGAGAGCTTACACGGGAACTTTAGGAAGAGGTAAACCTGCATAGGGTATGAGCTTATCATTTTATCATTTCCGGGTGAATTCTGGTCCTTACTTTGCACATTCAACCTTTATTTCGGTTTTAATTTCATTCCATTTGCTTGTAATTTGTCAATTACATTTTGATATCTCCTTTTGGCTGCAAATTCTATAGGGGATATGTTTTAGGTTTTGGGAGCAGAAACTGCGTTGCTTGATGCGCATGACTGTGCAAGGAAATTGCAATAGCGAGGTGGATTTGCATGCATTGGCTGTGTTTTTGAAAATTTGCTCACCATGTTCAACAAGCCTGAGAAATACTTCTGACATGGCTTCATTAGGTTTCAGTGCTGACAAAGTGGGGAACGCTGGTACTCTTGCTGGTAATATTTTATTAGTGTGTGAGCAAACTTTTTTCATGTGACGCAGAGCTTGTTCTATAATATATCGTGAATGTTTATCTTAGTATGTTAAAAAAAAATGTCTTCCACCAGATTACCTTTTACCTACACATGAAGAACAATCAAAAACAGTTCTGGATTCGCGAAATATTGGTCTGGAAGATAATGGCAAAGAAAATGAGCAGGAAAAACAGGTTTACACATTTCCTTGCTTTCCACTGAAGTTAGATTGTTTCGAGATTGAGAATTTGCTTGGAAAGCATTCACAGATATTAGCAGATTTCTTCATTGTGAATTCCTTACTTTGTAGAAAGTCACTGTAATAGGAATATTGTGAATTAAAGGTGTGAATTTTCGTGATGAAGAAATGTTGTGCGTGTGGTGAGAAGGGTGACTCAATTTTCATAAGTAATGACAAGTTGAGTTGAAGAGAACAGTAATGTTGCATTGCAATAGTTATGCTTTGTAGAACCTTGTTTTGGATAACACTCTTTTGCATAAAATCATGGAAAATATGAAAGTATTAGACGAAGAACCTGATTTCGAAAAATTACTCATACCTTCTGAACGATTCCCAACGATCGCGTGGCTACAAGGAAGGTAAGAGTGGAGATTGATCTTTTTATTTCTGATATTTGCGTTTCTTTTTATTTTAGGAATTTTCTAAATTGTTAGCATAGTTTCACTCTTTTTTTGCAAGTCATTCCCTCCAAGCTTTTAAGATTTTGAAAATAGTAACAATTTCTAGATTCATTTGGGCAGAATATACAAGACTGCTGCAAAACAGTGGTCCAGAAAGAGAGCGCAACATTCTTCAGTACATAAAACGTTGCACCGAAAGTGATCCAAAACGGAAATTTGTCAGTTTGCAACATTTTTATTGCTTATTTATCAATACAACGTTCTCTTTTTCTTTTTCTTTTTTCCCCCCCCCCCCCAACTTTCTTTAACGTGGAGAAATAATCTTCCCTTTCTACTACATGCCACTTTTCCGAGATCTACCGACTTAATAGATTCAGCATATTCTCTGGAAATGCCTTTCTGAAAATCTTTAAGCTTTCGGAGAGAATTATTCATATAAAACGCTTTAAGCAAATTTTGTCGTTCTAGGTGTTGTAATGTGATTGGAAATGATTACTTTCCGTGCTAAACACTTAATGAAATGGTTCTATGTATGCCTGTAAATTATTCAATTTTATAATTGGACATATGTAGCACCATTTCTTACTTTGCAGTCATTCGACCATTGGCTTACTCGTTGCATGTTTTCATCGGTAACAGCAGTTCGTACTGCAACATGTCGTTTGCTTGTGATGCTGTGCTTTGAAATCAGCAACGATGGTGAAGCACAAGTTGGTTCTCCTGTGGATATAGCTCTAGTATTGCAAAAGTAAGTTTCCTCTCCACTAATTAGAGGAATTTTTTTGATTATCGAGTCTTAATTACATCGAGATTCGGTAAACTACTTATAAATCACTGCAGATTTCATCATTTCAGCTTATGTTTTGCATTGTCGAAAAGCGTTTACTTATCGATATGTAGCTGATGAGCCATAATTTCAAAAGATGAGGTTTTGATGTAGGAGATGCTTTTTCTATAACTTGACGTATGATATGGAGTTGCCTGAATTTTAAAGGTTTAAATTCAGATTTAAATATGCATTCTGTATACCAACAAAGTGTGAAACCAGCTCATATCAATGGAGTTTGGTGTTGATGAAATCTGAAATTCGAATCAATTTGCAACATTTAGGAAACTATTTCTGTTTCTGCTTCAATCATTTATTTTGAAAAGATGTTTTGTTGACTGTACTTTTATTTTCACTGATGATAATTTGCCTCAGTTTTAACAGTAACCTCATTCAGGGTACTGTCATGGATGCGGAAAATTCGGAACGTCTCGGCTGATAATATTGACGAATACTTTTGTTTGGTGCGAACCCTGCTAAAAGCAAGCGAAATTCACAGCGTTCTAGTATCAAAACCAGTTGAATTTCATCTTGATGTCGTGAAACGAATTTTGTTGGTATGTCTTGATTTTCTTCTCTTAAAAAAAGGGAGCGGAATTATTACCAGAACAGGGAACTTGTATCAATACATTTAAGTCGTTTATGGATAAGATTATTATCCCTAAATCTTATTTAATTTGTTGATGCGCTTTCTTTTCTTGTTCATTACAGTTGTTTACAGGCAAGCTTGGATATACGTTTACGTGAAATGAACGGACTACCGGGAGATCTTTCAGCTGGAATTCTGCTAAATCATCTTATTCGTAATTCATTTTCAGTTGAATGTAATGCAGAAAAATGTATCACTTTCTAGAAAAACTGTTTGTGCTTGCTTTTCACTGAACTGAATAATTAGACAAATAACCTAATAATTCAACAATAATTCAACAAATTAATTTTACCTAATAATTCAAGGAATTAATTTTAGCAGTTGGTTATTGAAGCAGTGAAATAAATTCATAAAGATAGTTGTCAAGGGTTTAGACTACTTTGGGCAATGATGTGGAAGGGATCAATCGAGATCGATAACTCGATCCATTACACTGAATGAACGGTGAATATTGGTGATCTTTTGGTGTTACCTTGTTCATGTACTCTTTCAGAGGTTTTGAATTGTGTGATACGAATGGATAAGAAAGGTTGGAATTTGTTATATGAATATACTCCTGTTGTACTTCCACTTCTACTTCGAGCTGCATGCGCACTCAAACAAGTTACTGTTCATCGTACCTTGTAAGTTCTTAATATTATTTTCCAATATTCACATCAATAGTATCAGTGGAATATTGTGGAATGGTAAACAGTGTAAATGATACTGCTGTATTTCTAGTTATGTGAACGAATCTGTCAAAAACCTTAGTGTGCTGCTGATGCGCATTGCACTGAAACGGCCAATCTTAGTGCTGAAGGAAGTGACGAAGCGAATAGGAGCTCATCCGCAACAATTACGCATACAAGCTTATCTTTTATCAGTTATAAGTGATGTCATTTATCCGTTGCTGAAGAAAGAGGAGGATTTCTTAATACAAATCGAGAAGGATGCGCTCCAGGAAGATTATTTACAAGGCAGAATGTTAGGTAATCCATACAAGAGCAGTGATGCTGGCATGGGTCCTCTGATGAGGGATATCAAAAATAAAATTTGCCGAGATTGTGAACTGGTCGCACTACTGGACGACGATAATGGAATGGAGGTAACACTTGTTTCCAACACTTTTCAACACCTGATTCTTTTTTACGTTGCTTGTAGGTAAGCTGTTGGTGGCTAGTTGTGTCTTATTGTCTTAGTCTGCTTCATTACTCTGGATCTTTGTTGTCCTGTTGCTGTTAATGTTTGCTAACATCAGCAGAACAGAAATAATTTGGGATAAAACGATGAAAGCGGAGAAAAAAAATAGTATGAGTTAAAATAGTGTTACTAAGGGTAAAAATTGCAAACGTTAAGCTTTTTATAATTTGCTCTAATCCTTTTTAAACCATATTAACTTCTTAGCCCCAATTCAACTGCAAACTATGCTAGCGGTGGCCTGCGCTCTCGCTAGGATCTCCCATTCTAGATCAATCTTTACTGAAAGATCAGACAAAGTGTATCCACGAGCAGGATGGACTCCCTGCAGCTGTCCTAGGAGGACAGCAACTCTAACTTCAAACTCGGACAGATGGAGCCCGTTTAGCCCTTTAAGGCCATCTATCTAAAATCTAAGAGAAGGATATTCTAACAAAATCTATGTCCTGAGGACTGTACTGTCACTGTCGTAGCTGCTGAGTTTTGGCGGATGATCCCGAGAAGTAAAGGGGAGATCCAGTTCTGCGCACGCTGTCTTCATCTAAAAAATCCATGTACTCGACTGGAAGGTTGTATTCATATTTGTAGCGTTTGAGATGTGGGTAGAGCTTTTTTCAAATCTTCGTTCGCAAACCCCAGCCATGACGATGGGGATAATGGTGAACATTACCTTTTTTTTTCATTTTATAGCTTCTGGTGAATCAGCAAATTATTGCCTTGGACTTGTCGGTTAATGATGTTTATGAGAAACTATGGCGTTCTGATCATCACGGTCAACCGATGATTATAGTGTATCGAATGCGGGGTCTTCTTGGTGATGCGACAGAACCCTTTATAAAAACACTGACTGATACAAATGGTAAGTTCAGCAATTTAGATAGTTAATTCGGCTAAATATTGTGGATCTCAAAGAGTCATAATTTATATTTCTGTAATGATCCTTTGTGAAAAAGAATATATTACTAGTTTTTAGTCGAAATGAGGAAGAAAGATCTAGCTCCTTGCGAGTCAGTATTTAAATTTCTGTAACTGGTTTTATATGTATTTCCTACAACTTTCAGAAATGGCTGGATGACTTTCTGACAATCTTTCCGAAAGTAAAAAGAATTTCTCAGGAGATTTATTTATCTCATTTTACTGAAAAATAATTTCAGTTAGGGAGAAAGTAGACGATAGTCAGCTTCGTCTGGCTAATGCATTAGGCTCTCCAATACGTGCCTTTTCAATTATTTTGCCGATACTGGACAACATTGAACTTACTGGAGGAGGGATAGTATTATTACGCGAACTGCATCGATTGCTCACTTATTGCATAAAGGTATACATTCTTGCAGACGAGAAATTATAAATTTAGAAGCATGATTACGCAAAAACTGGTGTGGAAAATAATCCAAAAAAAATTTTTTTGTTTAGGTCGAGGGAAATCGTGAACAACTGAATGAATCTGGCGGTATCCGAAGGTTTCTGCATGTTTTCGAAGTGGCTTACAGAAGCGGTATTAAAGAAAAGTCGATTGAAGCCATAGCTCTGCAGTATCTTGAACTTAGTAGGATTCTCCTGGTTGATGTGCTCGCCACTGATCGGATCGAAAAGGTTCATTTTTTTTTTACTCTTCCTATTTGTACTCATATATGTACATTGCAGTCTATTGGTGGCGCGAGTTTTGAGCAGATGTCATGGTTACTAGAACTTTCAATGGGCAGCGATGAAGAACTTTCAGCATCAATACTCGAAGCGGTGACATCCATTGCACCGAACCTTTGCCTCGGCAATGCAGAAAGCATGGATGCTTTGGTCGAGACGTTTCGACCCTGTTGTCACTGGGATGAAATTGGTTCGTTTTGCTCTATTTTATTATCATAATGTATAAGTTTCACTTTCTTTTTTTGAAATTGGATGAACTGACGCTGATCAGACACAACGATTAGAAAAGATGATGGGTTGTGCTATTCCATCATTAATTTGCTCGAGCATATCTATGTGCTTCGTATGACATTATACAGCTTTTCTCTAAAAAGTTCGCTTAAAATGATGATGATCAATCCGATTAATTCTAATGTCCTTGATTTGAAAAAAGGATGAAGTCACCAGTGAGTGTTACAGATAACGATCGAACAATCCGAGATAAAGTGGTGCAGAAAGTGGAAACACTGTGCAAAATAACGAGTGCCATTCATGATAGTGCATCTGGACGGATTCTCAAAAAGAAAATGATGGATGCTGGATTGATTGCAGATGCATGCAGATATCTAGCAGAAAATCATCCACCTATATTCAATGTATCTGTAACGGGACCCGAATGGAAGTATTTTTTGTCAAAGCCTTCACTAAAATATGTTCTAAAATTAATGGCTGGCATGGCACGGGCTCATAAACCTTCACAGGTATCGCTTTTTTTATATAACTGGGAAGTTTTGTTATAGTGTAAAAAATGTCTTTCGTTTGTCTGCGTAAAAGTATGACTTTTCCTCAAGTTATTATACACTGTATTGATTGGAGTATCTAAAATAACATTCAACTTCATTCGTTATTGTCTTTACTTTAATGTTCTTTCTTTTGGTTACTTTTTGGATGATAATAATAAATAACTGATTTAATGAATTCCAGTTATGGGCACAGAGTTTAGGAGTTCTTGTCTCCTGCAGTATGTCTAAAATATTGATTTATAATTATTTGCTTCGAGAACTTTCCTGCTTCATTGTATTTCTTCTTGAATAAGATTGTCTTAAAAATGATTCTGATAAGTATTCAGGGGAAAACTTACTATCAAATAATATTTTGATATTTTTTCTAATAAAATAGGTCTAAAAAGCGCAAACAATTAATAGTGTTTTGCCTTTTCAACAGTTACTTCCAAAGGCTCAAAGGGAGAGGCTAACATGATTTATAACTCTTAAAATCATTTTTACGTAGTCCAAAACTCCCATGTCGAGTTGTGCTCCATCCGCATGATGAGCTCTGTGCGACTATGTTGTTTTGCAGGAAGCAATTGCCGAAAATTCGTTGCCCATACTCCACCGTTTGGAACAGATTTCATCAGCTGAACATATTGGAACATTGGCCGAAAATGTAATGGAAGAATTGAAAAAGAATGATCAAGTTGCTATACAGGTACTTATTAAATTTGGAATATCAGAAGGATTCGCTATTCGTTTTCTTATTTTAGAACTGAAATAGTTTACTTGTTTGTTGTTTCAACCAATTTTTGGTTGAAGATTGAGAAAGTTCGTCAAGAAACGAAAATAAAGAAACGTCAACTTGCAATGGCGATGAGGCAAAAACAGCTTTCAAAAATGGGCATGGAAATCGGCAAAAAAGGACAAGTGAAGATAAGTTGCTCTGTGTTTTTTAATAGACTTTGCAGTTTTTCATGCTATTTTTTCTTCATCCTCCTTCCGTAGGCTCTATTTTTTAGCACTGCTGGCAGAACCTGAGATAAATGTTAGAGCTTCCTAATATTATGGTAGTGTTTTTTTTGTTTTGGTTGTTGAATTCTTCAATTTATGAATAAGAAAAGAAATTACTTCATAAAGATAGGTTTGGATAGCAAACTAAAACTGGAAGGAGATAACTAACTTAAGGAGATGATTCGTAGCCCTTTTTTTTCTCCTTGCTAATTTGTCATTTGTTTACTTGAGGGATAATATTTCTTTCAGGTATCTACTTGTAAACTGATCAATGAATCAAATTCATTGGAGAGTGTATCAGATATTAGTATTTGTTGTATATGTCGGGAAGCAATGGATGCCAGTACGAGGATCATGATGGTGGGTTTGCTTTGGTCTGGGCAGTGATTTTATTGCCTAAATTTATTTGTTTTCCATAAATTATTTTTATGTTGAGATATTTTTATTTGATTTGGATTTATATGGTATATGTTCTAGTGAGGGAACTACGCTTGAAAGTAGACATAAAAGCTAAGACACATCATCTTTATTCAGTATTTGCGCTTAGTATGTCTAACAGCCAGAGATAACATCATCCCGAGGGAAGTTAAAACTGTTTTGCAAATCTTTCAGTGGTGGAACGTAGAAATGCTAGGATTAATGGGATTCATCAATTTTTTGGAATGTGAGCGTGATTTGAATAAGGAAGATTTCCGATACAATGTAGATGTTGGCCCCGTAGTTCGGGATTGTTAACTGCTTGACTCATTGCTTTCAATCTTCCAAATTTTCATTTTTTTTCATCATTTCTTATTTTTCCTTTTCTAATGTTTTTTCTAATGTTTTATTTTCTTCTTCTGCCTATCTCTATATTACCTACTTCTTTATTTCCCATTTTAGGTATATGCATTTGCAAGCCGACTGAATCTGAAAGAGAACAAAGTAATTAATGGTCGGAATTATTCGTTTACAACAGTGTCACAGATGAATTTAGTTCATCTGGATTGCCATTCCATAGCTGTCAGGTATTTTTTTTCAAACTTCCAATACTTTTTGGTACATAGTAATCGAATTAAATTTTCCAGTAGGGTGTTCTTTTTCTCTGTGTAAAGATATTTTTTCTACAGAATGGCTGGTTCGCGAAGTGAATGGGCAAGTGCAGCATTGCATAATGCCAATACGAAGTGTAATGTTATCATGCCGATTTGGTCAAAGCGAGTGAAAGATTCTGATATGGAACACTCCTTCCAACGGTGAGCGAACACCATTTTACTAGATTTAGAAACTGTAGGCATCAAATGGACAGTTACTGAAAATTCGCCAGAATTCGGATGAAATTAGCCTTTTTTTCCTTACGTCGTTATGTATGAACGATAAGGATTATCGAAGTTGAACGTATTGCAAGTTTCTAAGTTAAAAAAAAAGAACAGTGCATCATGTTGGTCGGACAATCCGAATTTGAGCAGTCAAGGAATTAAACAGACTGAATAGACTTCATTTCAGAATGCCCTTAAATAGTATCGTTGAAATCTTTGAAGTATAACTGCTTCGCTACCTATAAACACTGAATGCCTTTTGCTGAACTTTTTATTTGCAGTTGCAAAGCTTCATATCTTTACATTCCCTCTTGTGTAACTAAATATATTTGGAGTAAACTGAAATCCTTTTAACTCATTTCAGGCTATCAACAGATCTGGAAGTAGCTGTTGATTGTGATACGGTAAATTTGGATACCCTCACGCTGGATATAGCAGAGTTGCTGGATCGCTTTGTCAAATACCGTTCATTTTCAGCTCTTTCTCATGGTGGCGGTCGTGAATCGAACATGCAGTACATGGCTGTTTTAATTCTTCTAGTACAGTATTTGAAAAAGGTGTCACCATCATCTGAACCAGGCGAATCTCATTCATTTATTCATCAGATTAGTATCAGTTTGGTAATGGACACTGTGGAACAATGGAATGACAAAAGATTGGATTTGTTAAAAAGTTTACAAGAATCCAAGCGATCTTGGAAAAATGCGAAGCATGAATTGCTTGTCTGGACAACCGTTGATTATTATCAAAATAAAATTCTTCAGGTAAATTTCGTATTAAATTCTGGAGAGCGAAGGTTGAAAGAACTGCAAAGCCTATCTGCAGTCTTGGGCTAAATTCTGAATCCTTTGTTCCACTTCTTTTCTTTACGTTCTGAAGGTACTGCAACAGAATATTACAGTCCATATTTTAGTGTTATGAGACAAATTCTGATTGACTTCAGATCTTCTATCGTAAAGGAGAACCTTTGAAAGTCTTATATCTTATTCACGTTACAGTGCAGAACTGATGAGCGTACTCAATACATGCGTGAAAATATAATCAAAATTATGGAAAACTGTTCCAAATTTGTTAATTATTTCGACTCCGAACTGTCACAATGTGGAAGTTATGATGAATTAATGAAAGCAGTCGGTAAGCGTTAACCCCACTTTTAGATCAGCTCAGTCTTTAATGGGATGAGGTGTGAACGATTTATCGTGGTTGAATAACTTGCATGTTATGCACAGCACCGCAGGACATGATTAAAGTTTGAGATAGACCAATGGAATCCTATGCATTCAGTAATCCGAATATGACTGGAATTTCCTGACGATTAATTTTTCTCATAAGCCCTGTACCCGACAACACTCTAATTATAGCCTCTATGGTACAAGCATGACAGTTAATGGGAAAATAATTGTTTTTTTAGACGAGTGAAACTAAATACCTAAATTTATTATTTTCAGATGTCGATATTGGTAATGTTGTCTTTGAATAAAAAAATTTTTTCCTGCTGCTAGTGTTAATCTGTTCTTCCCATCCTGCTCAGCAAACTAACATTCAGTACTTGTGTACTTCGAAATTTCTTACGAATCTAATATTTTACGTAGAAATAATTGAAAAGGACCATGAAGTATGGGAAGTCTAAAATTGTCGTTCTACATAAAGCAGCTAACAGCATGTTTTCTTGACCTGTAAATTGTCTTAAATATAGGGTTGATTCATTTTTGTATACCTTAATTATCATCATTTCTGCTTTAGGGATATTACATTGGAACTCATTCGAAACATCTTGATGTCTTTTGACTGTTCTTTCCTTGAAAAGATTTTGTAATTCTCATCCGGTAATGTGATGGTTATCGCTTAAGACATACTATCACATAAGTTTAGTATTTCTCGAAATCCCAAGAAATCGGTTCTATTTAGCGCTCAAATTTTTACGCAGGATATGAAAGTAATTCTGTGAAGATAGCTTTGTAAAATTCTTCACTGAATCGGACCATCAAAATTAGAAAGGGTAAAAATATGGAGGAAATGATAATCGTTGTTTTCAAATAAACCGATGATCTATGTTTGTTTCGTGTAAACATTTGCACTTTCTGGAATTTTTTGAAATAAACTGAATGTTTCGTTTTCCAGGTGATGTGAGATTTCATTGGCTATTCTTTTGCCAAGGGTTGAGTTTGGGCTCAACCAAGGGTTGAGTTTGGGCATTTATTAAGAAATAGGCATATTCCTTATAAAAAGATTTGAAAGCGGTGGCCATTTCATGTTCTAAAAATTTTTCATTACTTGTACATGCGTGGTTGCGCTGATGAAGTGAAAACTGAACTGTATCAGATGCATATCAAATTCTGTTTATGATTCATTGGAGTTGCTGAACTGCTGGATGTTTAATAAAATTCCTGCTGTAAAGTTCCAACTGAGGAACTTTCTGACTGAGGGCCCTGGTGCTGTGGGACGTTAGGCAGTCACTCCCGCATAAAGCTAGCTCATGCAGGAATATGGTTCTAACCAATAATTCTTCCTGGAACTTAGACGTGTAGTTCCTTTTCTCCATCCGTTCTATTTTCTCCAGTTGCCATCGAGTGTCCAATAATGTATTATCCACCGCTCCAACCCCTCAGCTACCCAATTTTGGTAGTCGCACCTCTCCGAGATTACAAATTTTCACAGCGGGCAGTGGTTCAGTTGACGTGGGAATAGTCCTCGTTTAAATTTTTGTAGTAGTTCGAAAAGATTGTGAGAGTGTTTACTCTTTGTTGTGGTTACTTTGGCCTTTTTTTAACCGTTGCCTAGTTGAGCTGAGAGTGTATTATATGACATCACACTAAAATACCCTAGGTACCACTAGAATACAATATATTTTACATGCACTATGTGTAACTTGGAATATGTTTATTTTCGTTTAATGTATGGACCGGAGGAGATAATTATTAGTATGTGAGTTGAGGGTATCCCTTTTCTCAATATTTCGCATGAAAATTGCGTATTCACAGAAAAATTCAGGTGAATATAGTACTAAGTGGTTGAAATTGTTTTTAAGTGACTGTTAGAGCAGATATGTCGTCCTCCGACGAAGAAATAATCGTACGGAATCCATACACTTCGATTACAAGTAATGGACGGCGTAGCAGTCGTAGATCACATGTCTCACGTGATCAGGAATCAAAAAGTTTAGCGCTAGAAGAAATGAAACGGGCACGTGATGCCGGCGGTGTCCATCGAGTGGATGTATGTTTCTGTTTTTAAATTTCACCGAAGCACAACCTTCAATGGCTTTCAATCCTAACAGCTAGACTTTGAGGGACTAGAAACTGTCCTTCATATTCCTTCATGTTTCATGTTTTAGATAGCAAATCTGGTAAAGCCTGTGTATGAAGAAGTGGATGAGGAAGAATATATGAAAATTGTGCAAGAACGACAGAGGGATGACTTTGTGGTTGATGATGGTCCTTATTTAACTGAAACTTTGTTTGGTTTTAATCTTAGTGTTATAGAATCAGAATTCAAAGGAAAATCCAGTGATTCAAATTTGCAATTGACTGTTTTTGTTTTGTTTTTGTTTTACTTGATGGTGCTTATGAGGATGGGAAAGATTTGAGATTCTTTAATTGAAACAGAACTTTGAGAAACTCAACAATTTTTGGTAATTTCCTTTCTAGATGGTAGTGGTTATGTTGATTATGGCATTGATTTCTTTGACGAAGAACAGTGCAGTACAACAAGGAAGTCAAAAAACCAAAGGAAAAAAACATAATAAGCGCGGTTAAGTGTCTTCAATTTTTCGGAAAAATGTCAAGTAGATAATTATGATAATTTTAAGGCACTTTGCAATCTAGATTTTCTTTTTTATTAGGTTGCTATAACATCGTTATGATCATTACTTGTATGAAATCATGATGAAGAATCAAGTTTATTGCTCATGGATTTATGTTTCAGATAAGGCGAAAAGGAAGGCGATTGACGACTTTTTCCATACCTCGAAAACAAAGAAAGTGAAAGAAGAGGTTAGTTTCGTGACTATTTTCGGACTTTATTGCGAACAAAATGAAAGACAGTTATCAGAAAGAGAAAGAAAACAGTTATCAGAGAGGAAGAGAAAGAAAACTTGGCTTATATTAGCATAGCGCTAAGCTTGTTATCATGGTTTACTTATACAAATATGTGAAGTAAATTAAGGAAATCTCCTAACTTAAATCCAGATGCAAATATATTTTTCTAATATTGCAGAATGCATTGACTGTAACTGATGACCCAGATGTAGAAGCATTACTTAACGAGTGTGATTTGTCGAGCTTTTTAAATGAAAATGCAGTTGAAAAAATGGATGGTTCCAAAACCGACAGTTTGTCGTTAATTAGGTCTGTATCTGCAAGTATCAGAGGATTGCGTGATTTATGATTCTGTACTGAACATTGACGATCTTAAGACCTTCAAATATTTTAATTATTTTTAAATTGAGAGCAGTTGTTCTCCTACTGAGGTAATCCTTTTTGTTCTCAGTCTTTAAAATTTAATGCCAGTTCAGGCAAGGGAAGTAGAGTGACAAATATTCTAGTTTGATGTACTGGTTTCAATTATTCATCTATTCAATTCATACTGTAATCGTCTTTTTTCAGCTTAAAGTTTTCAAAAGAGTAAGGAAGCTAATTTTGCAGAAACCAATTTGTTAAGGAATCAGAAACAGCATCAAAATTGAAGGAGTCGGATGAAGTCAATGAATGCAGAGAACATTTGAATGCGACTGCATCGCCGCCTCTACCGGCGATAATTGGTGCAAAAAATTCAACAAATTTGGAATCTGTATCTCAACAAAGCATTGAAAAGGTGTCGAAAAAAGAATCTATGATTGCTTGAGATGATCAAAAAAGCCAAGTTGTGGTAGAGGATACACTATCCTCTATGCTAAGGAATAATAAATAAATGATTTTCAAGAAAAAGAAATCAGGTATATGGGAAGGAACTTTGGATGCTGTGCTAGTAGTTTTCTCGACAACTAGTGGTTTTGAAAGCCCTCACAGTGTTCGATCCGTTAATGCATTGGTTTAGTTTTCTTTAGTCGAAATTAATGAAAAGCTAAGTTGTGACATGAAATGAAAATTTTTTACTGTTAATTTGGGATTTCAACTATTAAATATAAACTAGAAAAGTGTTACTTAAACATTGAGTCAGGATAAAAAGTCATTTTTTGCATATGCAGAAATCTGCACACGAACCTGTATATGCAGATAGTTTTATGGATGTGCATTCTGTTATGAATAAATACTCCGATAAATGCATCGTGGAAGAAGTGGTGCAGTCAGAAACATGTTTCATCTGGGCTGATAGGTATCATTACTTTTTTAATCTTGCTTGTGACAGAAAAATCTTGCAATAACGATATGCTTGACATTCTAAACTTTTATTTTCAAATATTTTTGGCTAAATCTATTTTGCCATTTAACGAATCTAGGAAGAAAGCAGTGGATGAGCAACCCATGAAAGATAATATTGCTGCTACATTTGGTTCTTTTATGCGTACGAATTCAAAAGGAGAATCAACACTACGTTTTTACTGGCTTGATGCATTCGAAGATCCTATAAAGATACCAGGTTTGCTGTGTCTGTTTTTCCATTCCGTAGGTTCTGACGAAGCTGGTTCAGGATTCTTTTTCTCCTGCACAAACTGACATATGATATTATAATACTTGAATAAATCGAAATGATACTGAAGAATTATTTTGACTCACAAAAAATACCGAAGAACAGAGAAGAAGATTATAACAAACATCGTCTCAAAAATGGCAACACATTACAGTTGAATATTTTCCAATGAGCTTTCCAATTCACTTGTCAGAATTGTGTGCATTATTTTAGTGGAACAATGTTCTCTTGAGCAGATAATTTTAGTATAAAATGGTTAATATGTAGACTCGAAAAATCACCTTTTTTGAGCTTCTCGATGTTTATTTTTATCCTTCTTTTTCTTCGGTATTTAATTGTGAGTCAGAATAATTTTTCATCATCATTTCAACCAGTGTTCTCTGCTATGCTCTAGTTTAGTTCCTTAAAAAAATTTTTTTTAGGAACGGTTTATCTTTTTGGTCGATTGATCAACGATGGTCTTTCTGAAAGCTGTTGCGTGATTGTGAAAAATATATGGCGACAAGTTTTTTTCTTACCTCGTGAGAAGGTTCAGAATGATTCATGTTCATTTGCATATCTTACTTTCTAACTGTTTCAGATGTTTTACGATATCAGTTTTGGATATCGGATATCTTGGGTTTAATCACTCGCTTTAATTATTTGCGAACTGTTTAAATCCTTTCTTTTGCAAATTTCTCTGAAATATTTTATTTTTAGCTTCTTATAAACGAAGTGCAAACTGATGAAGTGGATTTAACGCAAGTCAACGAAGAAGTGCAGAAAATACTCAGATCGATGGGTGTTAAAGTTGTCAAATGCCGAGTTAATTTTCTCAGTTTTATTTTGTAATTTAAAGTTCAGATTTCTAATAAAATGCATTTCTAAATATCTCATCGTTTTACGAGATTGAGAACAGCTGTGTTTTGTTCGTGCAATCATTGCCACCTTTATAATTTTAGAATATTCAAGTAAGCCATCGCACTCCTCCATATAAAGTTGAAATGGTTTAAAATATCAATCATGTCATGTAAACAGCTGAATTATACTTGTTTTTGGTACTTTCCGCGGAATATCTGCTAATCTTGGTAACTTCAAGTTAGGGTTTGTATAAGCTTCGAATTTTCAAAATCTTTTCAGCCATGTGAGAAGAAATTTGCATATAACGATGGAGTCGTGCCGCGGAGTGCCCAAGTGCTTGAAGTGCATTATAGTGTAAGTTCATAAAACATCAAGTGTTTTGGGTTAGTATCTGCTCTGAATTTCTAGAGTTATTGTTGGGTGGTGAACTTCAGATATGTCCTCTCTATTTCCAAAAACTAGTGTCATTGGTGCATCATATATAAGGAACTAATTGAACAATGAGATAATACCTTCACTTCGTAGAAATGTAACGATTTTTGCAGTTTAATGATCCACGATTATCAGTAGATCTTAGTGGAGAAACATTCAGTCATGTTTTTAATACGACTGCTAACGCCATGGAAAGATTGTTGATTGAAACGGGTATGAAAGGACCTTCGTGGGTAGAAATTTCTGGCTGCGGTATGTTAGACTTTTCATAATAAAATCTCTACCATTGTCTTTAGGATTTTAGAAACTTGCTCTTTATTGCTTTTTTTTTGAAGAAGAACAGTTTGTTGTCAATTTTGGAACCTATATCATCAGCTTTGCAAGAAATTTTATAAACCACTAAACAAAGTAGGATTTTTCAGATGTCTCTTCTCTTCAAGTAAGTTATGTCAAACATGAATTTGTGGTTGATATGAAACAAATGAAATCGATTTCGATACTTGACTGCTCGGACCCACCGCCGGACCTGAATTTGTTGACAATGAACATAATTACAGTCATCAACCATAAAAAGGAAAACGAGGTTCAGTTTTTTCAAATTTCCTCTTGAAATGTTTTTGAAATTTTCTTTCTTTCCAACCTCTATTTTTCAGATTGTTTCAATCTCCTGCATATTTGACCGAAAATGCACAACTGCAAACCCTACTTTAAATAGAAATTCTTTGGAACGTTTCTGCAGTAGGTCTTTTAACATATCTATCAGCGAGAATTATATCGCAAGAAGATCTTCCATACCTCTTCATATACCACTTTACTCTGTATTTTTGAAATTTTTTTTTAGAACGAAATAAACGCTATAGAAATCATTATTTTCCCTTATCAATAAACTAGAACACTACTTCAGAAAAAAAAAAAAATTGCTTTTCAGTTCTTACAAAACCAACCCTTACCGCTTATCCATTTGATCTTAAAAAAAATCTGAAGCAAGTCGGAATGGAAACTGTTGTTTACGAAACAACGAACGAGCGTCATCTGCTCAATCATTTTTTGTGTAAATTGCAAAATCTGGATCCTGATGCATATGCAGTAAGTTTTTTCTCTTATTTTGACAATTTTTTTGATGAAATTGCAATGTCCGTAATCTCACTGTGTTTGCCCAAGATTTCTGAATTCAATTTTTTTTTTTGTGTACATTCAAAGTGATATGAAATGTATTTGATATATCGTTAACATTACTGCAAAAAAAAAAAAAAAACGTTCTGTTCACAAATTTGAAGCAACTGAAGAATTTCATTAAATACTATTAATATCGAGAAGCCCACTCATTTATTGTTTGAACGAATAGAATTTGATCTTAGGGACACGATTTAGCGGCTCAGTTTGCTATATTGTCTTCACGTTTGCAAAAGCTCGGTATTGCTCATTGGTCACGTTTGGGCCGTTTGAAGCGTTCAATTAAAATTAGGCAAACTCTTCATATGAAAACTTCGCAGTGGGAACTGACAGCTGGACGTTTAGTTCTAGATAGCAGGTGATATTTATTATAGTGCTTAACGACTGAGTATCTGTACAATGAGAACTGAAAGTCGAGATTTTTTGCAGATGGTTATTGCGGACCCTTTTCTCACAAGTTGTGTTGAACTTTTGTCCAGCAGTATTTTTAGGTGAGTTCTGTATTTTCAGATTATCAGCTATGGAGTTGGTAAAAATGCGAAGCTATGATCTGTCTGATCTGTCATCTGATTTGCTTGGAATAAACCATCACTTTGCCAGGAAACAAGACATCTCTGCAAATTTTGCGTAGTTCTTTCAGTTGTTTTGAATTTATTTTTAATTCTTAATTCTGATGTCAAATGCTTCACCTATGATCTCTTATTTGAAGAATACTGATTTTCTGAAATATAACTACTTCACAGATTGGAAGCTTAACCAATGAATGCATCAGTTTCGTTGCTGATAATGCGAACTTCATTCGTTATACTCTCCACTGTCCAAAAGTAATCAAAACTGCTGCTCGATAGCTAAGTCGCACTGGATGGCGTAGCAGTCCTAGTGTAACTATAATATATCAACAGTAATTTTTAGATATGTTATACAAACTAATTTAAGGAATTCAGTGCAGCTGATCAGATTTATCAACAATTCTTGGATGGATGCCTGGTTATCCCTTGCTATTATTGCTGAACTCAATGCTTTACCGTTATTTATTCAAATTACAAAAATTGTGGGCGGCGTACTGGTGAGAATTTCTTTGAAAAACATAGGTTTTAGGTGATAAACCGGCGTCGAACACCGGGATTTGCATTTTTCCATCTAAAGTTCGGTTTAATAACCAATCTTTAATTCCGATATATTTTTTTAATAGTCGAGAACAATGTTGGGTGGACGAGCGGAACGAAACGAATATTTATTATTGCATGCATTCAACAAAGCTGGTTATGTGCCACCAAATAAATATCAACCAGATTCTAAGAAAAGGAAACAATCTGGGTTGAAAGACACCAAAAGTGTAGATGACGATCTGGAAGATTATAAGAAAGTGCAGCACAACCGCAAGGGGCAGTATGTGGGTGGTTTGGTATTGGACCCGAAAATCGGTTAGCTTTTTAGACTAATAAATTTGATCCATAAATTTTGAAAAAATCCGGCTCTTTAAATTGTTATAATTTATTCCCAAGTAGATGCGTAATATGTAAAACTGGTTTCTTTTTTAGGTTTATATGACACATTTGTGTTACTATTGGATTTCAATAGTTTATATCCAAGTATCATCCAGGAATATAATATTTGTTTTACCACTGTTGACATGTCCAAAAAAGTTTGTTGAAATTTATTCCTGAATTTGAAGATGTTCTCGATTATTCATATGGTTGGAGAATATTTTGCTTAAAATTTCCTTTCATAATCCAAAATTTTCTTGGATAAAAGGGTATTTGTAATTTCAAGAAATTATAGGACAAAAATGAAATGCCGGAACTGCCAAGTGATGTAAATGAAGGCATACTGCCGCGTGAAATTCGGTCGTTAGTGGAAAGGAGACGTGATGTGAAGAGGATGATGAAGTCGGAAAAGCTTACACAGCAGCAAAGGCAACAGGTATAGCTTATTCGCCACTTCCTATTAGTTTCTCCAAAAAATAATGTAAGATTATGGAAATATAAAGATACATAGTTAGCAGATTTGGAGTTCTTGTCCTTTTTGATTTAGTGAAGCTTATGGTTTTCACAATTTCGAGCACCAAATTGTTTCCCTATTTTCATTGCCTATTAGCTGTCCAAATTGTTTGTCCGACTAAACAAATGATATCTGAAGAACAGCAGCTTTATTGTTCGGTATTAGTAGATGCGCAGTCATCCTTGCATTTTCAGGTTTCAAGTCATTTTCGAACTTGTCAATTCTTTAAGAAACTTCGAAAAGTGATCTCTTCTTGGAATTTCATACATGATTATTTTCAGTATGATATTCGTCAGATGGGATTGAAGCTAACAGCTAATAGCATGTACGGATGTCTCGGATTCCAACAATCGCGTTTTTATGCGAAACCACTTGCTGCGCTGATAACGGCTCAGGGACGAGAAGTACTTTTTCATTTATTCCCATAATACCAATAGCATTCAGTGATTGAGTCCAATGGAGTTCCCTATAGCACTACTATTATTGTCCTTTAATTTGCTGCATGATAACCTCTAATTTTGTATGCTTTAAAATTTAGTGTTTTTCACGATACGGTGGGTCCACTAGAAATGATCCTATAATTGTCCTGCAGATTCTTATGCACACGAAAGATTTGATCGAAAAAAACGGTTATTCTGTTATTTATGGTGATACTGATTCGGTAATGATTAATACTGGATTTTCGGAACGGTCTGAACTGCAGCGTGTAAAAAAATTGGGAAATGAAGTAAGTATTTACTGCCAAATGCAACTTTTTTGATTTTCAGAACTTTGAAATTCCTATAACTTGGTTTTCTTTAATTTTATATACCTACCTCAACAATAGAATTTCACTAAAATTCAACGTTTGAATAAAAAGCTTTGCCATCGCACGGAACTCCTTGTTGTCGAATAATGATAACCAAAATAAGACAAAATAAGGCATCGGATGTTTTGGATTTTTACCTGCTGAAACTTCTTTTTTCCATTCAGATTGCTATGATTATCAGTGACTATCCTACGACTTTCATTAACTTTCACTGATATCACTTTCAGATCAAAAAATAATAAACCAGTCTTATAAAAAATTGGAAATTGATATCGATGGTATATTTATGAAGTTGTTGTTACTGAAAAAGAAAAATATGCTGGTTTAGCGGTCGATCTGAATGATGAACGGAAAACTAAGCGTGAAATTAAGGGTCTAGACATTGTTCGCCGCGATTATTCGTTCATTGTAAAACAGATTGGAAAGTAATTTCTTATTTTTAAATGATTTTGCTTAAACAATTTGTGAGGTTTTTGTTACAAATTTTTTTGAAAATTTTTCCTCTGAAAATTTTCAAATTTCCGAGCATCTTATTCCTATTATTACAGCGAAATATTAGATATAATCCTATCAGTGCAATCACAAAATCGCGATGAAATCATTGGACAAATTCACAGTCGTTTGCGAAAACTAGGAAAGGACATAGCCCAAGAACTGCTAGAAATTTCGTTGTTCCAGATTTTTAAGGTTTGCTAACTTCAAGTTTGAAAAATCGATTTCAACCTGTACTTAACTCTCTTTTAGCAGCTGACTCGGAACCCCCATGAGTATGCAAATATTAGTGTTCAGCCTCATGCAGCTGTTGCTCAGCGACTGAATGCGACCGGGAAGTTCAAATTTCATCAGGGTGATACGATTGGCTATATAATTTGTGAGGTATTCGTTAAATTAACTAATGATCGAACTTTTATTTAAAGTATGTGTTTCCTAAATCATCTTAGGTAGGGCCCCAGTGTGCAGATTCCTCTGCTTTTCACCGAAAGCTGCTTAAGTTGGGCAGCCTCATTGAATTACCTTATTAACGAATACTGGCTCATCAGTTTGAAGTATCATAACGTACTTCGACTTTTCTTGATCATTATAAACTCAGTTAAATTTCTCGTCCGATTTCATACCATTGAGGGTATAGTGGAATGATCATGCGCTATATGATGCATAGTTTTTGTGCTTTTCAGAAGGGAACATTTCGTGCAGACTTTTTAAACTATATTATGACATCAAAAATCTTAAAATCTTTACCTTGCAAGTTTGAATTTTAGGATGGTAGTGGAAAACCGGCTACTCAGCGTGCCTATCACCTAACAGAAGTTTTGGAAAGTAAGGATCTCAGAATTGGTAAGAAATAAATATTCAGTTGCTATCCATCTGTGAACAGTTACCCGTCGATTTGTTGAGTTCGACTATTTTTTCAATATATTTTGTAATATAATTCTTCGGGAATGCAAATCTCATTTTAAAGAAAAGACACTTTAGATTTTCAATATTATCTGGTGCAGCAGATTCTTCCAGTTGTAAGCAGGTTGTGTGTCCCAATCGAAGAATGTAATGAAGCTTGGGTAGCACAAGCATTGGGTTTGTTTATTAAAGGAAATAAAAATTTGTGAATCATTTAAAATCAAATCATGGCAAGATATTATTCAATTATAGACCGGACTACCAACTTCATATCTGTCTCATCTTTTACCCTTATTTACGGAGTGTTAGTACCTTTTTGATTTAGAATATCTGTTGACTCGAGATACTTTCCGCGCTAACGTATTAGAAGCATTATGATGTAAACCCAACACCAGTACCAGCTGGTAGATTTTTTGAATGTTTTTATCGCAGGTCTCGATAGTGTGGCGTATCGAAAGCATGCTATATATGAGGAAAATATGGATAGAGAAGAGCAATCTCAGAGTTTTCCGCATTATAGTCTTGAGTATTGTGAATCGTTCAAGTTTGTGTGTCCAAACGATGGCTGCAAGCATGAGTTCCTTGTTCGTGAATGTATGGTGCAGGATGTGAGTTTTCTTTGAACTACTGTCTCAGTTTGTAAGTATATTGTATACCTGGTGATATGTTGAAGTTATTAAAGCATAAGGCTTCATTACCTTCTTTCGAGAAGTTCTTCGAGAAGGTTTAATAACATGGTATATCGTATCCAGTTTACAGTCATATAACCACCACAAAAATGTTGCGCTGGGAAGTCCTGAACTGATGATATTGATGAGATGCTCTGTGCACTCTGTGAGTTAGTTCATGCTTACTACAGTATTTCTAACGATTTTATAGGATAATGGTGAACAGAAACTGTGGTTGAACGATTGTTCTGTTTGTCGTAATTCTTTATTATGCTTTGGTGCATATTTATACAACCAATTGCAGCTTACCCTTGACAAAGTGATTTCTGACTATTACAAGGTAAGCATTCAACGAATTATCAAGTATTTCATCTTATGCTTTCAGCTTCAAATTCAAGAAGTCCTCGGAAGTTATGACTCTCGTAATTGTTATTTTTAGGTTTCATATGTATGTGATGATATTGGTTGTGCATATCGTACACGGACATTAGTTTTGGAATGGACAAGAGAAGGTGTTCCATGTCCGAGATGCAAAAGTGGATTCATGAGAAGAGAGGTAAGAACTCATCGTATGATAATAAAGATTGAAGCGCATATTTACCGTTTGTTTCCAACATTCATAAATCTTCTATGTATTAACAATTTTTTCGACTCTGTTTAAAGGTTTTAAAAATTTGTATTCAGATGTATGATACTTCTATTCCACTTTTTCATGTCAGTATTCATCAAAAAGGCTTTATGAACAACTGATTTTTTATCACAAATTGTTCGATGTAGCGAAGGTGATAGATAATTTCACCGAAGAACAGAGAAGTTTGCCTTACGACTTATCTTTGTTATCCTTTGAAGTCCTTTACAGAATGATATATTTACGGTCTGATGGTGCCCGATGAGAAAAATATGTTTTAAGACATATGCACTTAATGTACATAATATTCAACATTTGGATATGTAATATTAAACGTGAAAAATATGTAGACAAATCACCAAGAAGACTTAAAAATTCTAAAAAGGAAATAATCTTCCATTAGGTAATTGAATGCTTAGGCGTCCTAAAGCCCATAATTTCCATTCTTAGAACTGAAGTAAACTGCGACCGCTCTCCTTGATCACAAAAATTAAATCGCTGAATGTTCTTTTCCAGTGAAACTGCGATGTGGAAGTGGTTGGAAGGAAGCTAATGCTCTGCTCGCTGGATTACTCTCATTATGTGATCAGTATATTGCTGATAACCAATACAATTGTGTGTCGCTTTCGTACTTATTTTCTGTTATGGGATCATTGTAAATTATACAGCACACATTTATTACTCGCTTTTTTTCCAACGTTATGCATGGTTTTAGCCAGTTGATTGGTTATTAAGTTTGAGAAACATTTCGACTATTTCCCATTCCTGAAGATTTAGATTCCTGTCAGGAAACATTTATGCTGCGTAATTTTTACTTTTTTTTCTTGAAGGATAATCACTTGCAAGGGCTTAAATTTTTGGGTGTCTCATCCCTTGATTGCTTTAACAGATCGCGAGAAAATGCCAATTTATGATAACAGTCTAATTTCGCGATTACTGTCGACTAAAAAAAACAACCAAAATGTAAAACAAACGTTTTTTCCTTTCTCGAGATTGTGGCTCGTTCCCATATGTTAGCCGAAACATACATGTTAAGTTGAAAGAATTTGTAATTCAGTTATTTCACTACCAACAGCTTCAATAGCTGGAAAGGACTGAAATTTAAAAGTAGAAAAATCTAGCAATGAAAAGTAACACCGTAAACGGAAATATTGGAATACCGAAATTAAAGTTATGTTCAAATAAAACTTCCACGATATCTACTAAACAGCATGATGAAGTCCTGTAAGTAAAATTAAGGCAATGAAAAGGAAGGATATAAGCTAACAATGGAAGAATATCAAGAAGACATCAAGGCACTTATTCCTAGCTGTACAATGCACCATGCAAAGGGGCAGCCATACCTCAATGATAATTCCGGTGGAGCTTACCAAAGACCTTTACCCTAATCCTAGGTACATATATGCAGAAAAAATCCTACACGGTCAGTTTTTACAATCAAGCAGATTACAACGTCCTCTCCACCTATCCGTCAGCATCGAACAACGAACTATAATAACTCTTCAGGTGAATGGATACCTTTGTTGAGAAATTTGTTTTTCTGTTGAACTCGTTCCTCGGCGATACAGATTTATTCGGGAGGTTATATTGTTGTACAATATTACTAGTACAATCTTACTAGTTAACAACAAAAAAGGGTATAAGATATGTATGTATATAACACGATGAATTGGTAAGCAATGACAAATGAGTTATACAAAAAGCAAGTAATATGATCAATTAACAAACTCCTTGTCGTTGCCTTGGACAATAATTTGACTGTTGGTTAGTTGATAGGTCGTTGAGTTGGGAATATGTTACGGAAACTGTATTTAGTGAATAGAAGAATATCGTAGTTTGTTATGCAGTGGTGGCGGATATGCGAAGATATCGTTAGTTGTGGGTTAGTCGCGAAGGATAAGCGATGGGGATGTATCGTCTGCCCGATTGTAAAAACTGGATTGAACCCTGTCTCGGAATTTGAGGAGCTTTGTAAGCTCCATCGGAGCTATCATGGGGGTATGATTGCTCTTTAGCACTGTCCATTGTGTAGGTACTGAGACGTTTTTGGCTTACATTATTAGCTTACAACCTCTTCATTGTTTTAATTTCACTTGCAAGGTTTCGTCACCTCGTTTGTTGGATATTGTGTTTGTTTGAATGTAGCTTTAATTTCGGTAATCCGACAGAAAATTTGCATCATGATTTCCGGAGTTTTTCCGACAACCTTCCTGCAGTATATCCCCAGCTCAACGAAGGACAAGCCCTTATATCTCAAACACCACAACTTATCCACGAATCAACAGTCAACTATTATTGAGGGCAACAAGGTATTTGTCAGCTGGTCATACTGCTTGTTTACTGTATAACTTATCACTGGTTATCAGTTTACCACATTTTAACACTTTTTTTTTGCTGTTATTACTAGTAATACTGTGCAAGTAACAACATTATATCTTGAATAAATCTATCGCTGACAACGAAGTCAACAAATTAGCTTTCCCGAGAGGACTTTTAGTATATCAATCGGGAAGAAGAGTAATCTGCGATAAGGTAGCGCAAATCCGGCGAAGAGGAAGCTAATCAAATTCTCAATGAAATGAAAGAATTGAATTTGAGTTCGACAAACAATTACCTCTTGAGGTTATGCGAACATTGTGAAGCACGAAAAGGAACTATCAAAGAAATGACAGAAAAATAGCACATGTGGGAGTGTTAGAACACATCAATAAAAAGCATAGAATTTGATTCGAGAGGTCTTTTCTCAACAACAGCAGGAAGAAAACAAATTACGCGGAAATGATGATCAAGGAATTTGAACCTGATAAGTCAGGGGATGGAAGCAGCAGCAACTCTAAAAAGATATAAGGACGGTTTAAAACATAAAATTTGGCATTTAGAGGGTTCGAGTAATTTCAAATCAAAATAGGAGTTCGCGAGCGACCTGTCACAACAAAAAGGAGAGACTGTTTAAGCAGCTCAGAGAGCGATAGTCAAACTGCCTCAACTAGAACTGCCAAAATCTAGCAGAAATCTTCAAAACTAGAGACCATTCTGGAGCGGCTTTGAAACAGCGGTATACAACCAGGATATTCCGGATATCCAGAAGCTCAATTATCATGTTTGCTGCTTTATCGTAGATGACTTTTATTCCTGAGCGATGAAATATTACAAGCAGTTAGTGGATTTGATATCAGCCAAAGAATTACAATCTTATTCGAGAGATATTGATAAAGAAATACGGTGATACGTATATTATTATAAGTCTGTTTTACAACAATCTTTTCTCAGAAAATGGTCGTGAATGGAAAACAACAATCGAAAATATAGAAAAATTTCTCAGACAATTGCAAGAGTTGGGAAGGAGTTTAGAGCATACAAGCTTGATTATCAAAAAAAGTCCAAGGATACTCCGACTGAGGTCCATGAGCAAAGACTAAAGAACAGATCCTGATTGGTAAGCAAACTGAGACAATTCCTAGAAGAGTTAATGGAGTTGGACAAAGTTGTAACTCAAAATCAAACTTATATTAATGAAATCGAGAAGAAACCAACTCGGTCTACCATAAATCTACGGTTCGGAAGTGGTGGGTAATTCAAAAATGAAACATCGGCTTTAACTATAGTCAAATCCAATGCTGATGAATTAAGAGCAGCGATCGATAAAACGAAGTTAGACAGAAAATAGGTTGGGAGAATTCCAGCAAGATCTTGTGCCTTTTGTAATAAGGGTCACTGAGATGACAAAAATCGAAACTATCCAGTCTTGAAACAACGTATGAGTGAAATTAGCGCTTGCTTAAAATACGCCAAGGCCGTACGCAAGCAACTGTAGAATGAAAATGATACGATGCTTCCACTGCGAAGGCCTCCATAAATCGGCACTGTGAAACAAACATAATGTGGCTGGCTCTACTCAAATGGACATAATAAGGAAAAAGTGGGATCAATGTATACAACTAAATAACTGATCAAAGAGATCCACAAAGACAAAGGGTTTTACTATTGTGTGAAGAGGTTAGTGTAGTCAATGTAGAAACTCCGAATATAGAGACGCAGGCACTGATACTATCCGATCAAGATGCAAAACTGTTATTCTTTTCAAAAGACTTGGCGAATCTATTAAGCCTGCAAGGAACTATAGAGAAAGAAGTAAGCATCGCTTCATTCGGCGATAAATTACCGAAAAGCTACTATTCCACAAAGCCGAAGATTGACATAAAGATACTAAGGAAAGAAATCATCACTTGCAAGT
>NW_018108226.1:248639-288285 GCF_000183805.2 Loa loa | reverse complement strand
AACGACGAAAGCTTCAATAACGGGTAGTCAAGCAAGACCGAATCATAGAAGGCCCAACGAAAATTTTCGGCATCACTTGGATACAAAGATATGATTAAAATGGAGCAGGAGTGTCGCGAATTCCGATTCGCGAGACTCCAACCATACCCCAAACAAACAAATAAATTTCTTGTTGTAAATAAATGTTAACAATAGTGTAAATCATTAAACCAATTTACATCCTTTAAAATTATCTCCCATATGTTTTTTTTGTTACCTTTGTCTAACGGAAATTCACATCTTTATTTTGATGACAAAGAATGTCCAATTTGCATGCTTATCTTCCCTCTGTTTTTGTTACAATGCTTATTATGTAATTGGACCTTTACAGTTTCCTTTGTGTCTAAATGAATACCCCTTTTTTAACTTTTTATTTTAAACCACTCCCACTCTCTAATGCATATAAACCCTATTGTAAATCAGTTAATTCATTATGTTCAATAAAGACTTTACAATCCGGTGTGGACTCAATACAGCTCACTTCAATTCCACTCAACGCAACTCAGCTTCTCGCAACTCAAATCAACTAGACGCAACTCAGCCTGACCCAACTCAACTCACCCTCTCGCAACAAATCAACTCAACGCAACTCAGCCTGACCCAACTCAACTCAACCCAATACAACACAACACAACCCAATTCAAAGCAGCCCAACGGATCTTAGGAAGCCGATCGACAACACTTTGGCTATTGGTCGATATCACACTCCACGATTCAGAAAAACCCACCACAAGGGGATTACAAAACCAAACATTCTACGATTTGTGGCCTTTCAGTGTGATCCTTTAGGATTCAATGATACTACTCAATTTCTTCAAGATTTATGGGAAAAGAATAAAACTTCCGATGAAATCCTAAACGAAGAGGACGAAAAAATGTAGAAGTCTTCCATCAAAAATGACCAATAGATGTTATCGAAATAACACGAGTAGCAATAAACGAAATGCAAAACACGAACACAAAACCTGCGACACGAATGCAAATTTATGTTTTCATCGACGCTTCAAGTGTAGCATATTTAACAGCAGTGCTGTTAACAACAAAGTGGAAGCATCACTTGATTTTCGCTGAATCTAAACTGGCTCCAATTAAAGGAATGAGTATACCTCAATTGGAAATTTTTTTTTTACGATACTTATTGGCGTACGAGCAGTAAAGTTCGTTACGCAGCAATTCGAATTAAACGGTGTCCAATAACCCTATGGTCGGATTCGAAATGTGCGCTACATTGAATACAAAATCATTAAAATCGTTGCCAAGATTCGTACAGAATACGAAAAGCAAAAATTTTGTTTCGATATATGCCAAATATGCATAACCGTTGCTACAAAATGGCTTTTTCCTGGAAAACTAAGGAAATACGAATTATGGTGGAAAGGACATAATGATTGAGAGAATGCGAAATTAAATGGTCTCAATGGGAATATCAGACTACGAAAGAATACAAAAACGAGACAGAAGAACGAATCATTGCAAAAGTCACGACTCAGAAAATTGAGCTTTTGGATCATCGACGCAAGTCGACTCAGCAATTGGTCAAAGTTGGTAAAAATGACTATTTGAGTTCTTAAATTTATTAAAAGAACAAAAGGAAAATTATCATGGTTAAATCCGCTGTCGACAAAAGACATCAACTAACAGCCGAAGATCATAAATTAGCTGAATGTATCATAATTAAACAAGCGCAAACAAAGACAATAACCGAAGAAGAGATGAAGAAGTGGAACTTATGTTACGAGAGGATAAATTATGGAAATTACTAAGTCGTCTAGGAAATTCAGAATTGGATGAGCGAAGCAAACATCTTATTTATTTATCAAGACATGATGAAGTTTACATAATGAAGTTGCATCTAATACGGCAATAGCATGAGGCGTTATATCACGATGGAACGGCACATATACTCTGAGAATAGGGACGCAAATTTTGGATACCAAAGAGCCGAACTGAAGTTAAACGCGTTATCAACAGATGCACAGGTTGTAAACGATGGTCAGTGGAACTATTCAAGTTCCTCATCATGTCGAATCTACGGAGATGCGAATCAATCGATCAAGAGTCTTTGCAGTTAGTAAATGTTGGTTTGGAATATCTAGATCTTCCAATCAAAACCGAGAGCGGAGTATCAAAAAAATGAATTGTCCTATTCACATGTTTTACAACAAGAGCAATATATTTGGAAATAGCAGACAATTTATCTGCGGAAACTTTCCTCCGTGTGTTAAGAAGATTCATATTTCGACGAGATATCCACGGCGAGTCATAGGTGATAAAGCGAGTCAATCTCAATTAGTCTTTAAAACTATAAAGGAACAACATGCAAAACTAGAGGAACTTTTGGCGGAAAAGATGATCTAGGAGAACATAGCTTTAAGAGTCCTTAGAGTGAGCAATCTATGAATGACTAGTCGGATGAAAAAAAGAACTATGAGAAGGAAGTCAATATGAAAAAAGGAATTCACAACTTTGACTGTGAGGATAGAAGGTATCTTAAACATTCAACCATTAACGTATACCAATTTTGACGACAGTAAGGTAACACGTCCGGTCGATTTCATACACCCAATGCTTCTTTAGTTCTACCGACAACGGGATGAAACGTACCAAGAACGTTGAAAACGAGGGAACGACTCATTAAACATTGGATGATTACACTCAAGATACTCGACACATTTTGGGAATTATAGAAAAGGGTACTTGACAAGCTCAGGGAACGAACCTAGAGGGGGTACGTGAAAGCCATGGAGAACCGCTCACTGTGAGTAGGAGAGATCGTATTGTTGGACGAACCTGAAACTCCTCGAAGTCTTTGGAAATTAGCAAAAATAAAGGAACTTAATGAAGGATGGAATCACAAATATTATAGCAATGGAAATGCCGTGTAAAAACTCCTCACAAAGCCGACAAACACGTTATATCCTCTCGAGATCAACATCGAAACTGACAGAAAAAGAGGCCAAAAATGATTCTATGAACGCCGAAGAACCAATTGCACTGAGAACACGAGGCGCAAGTAAAACAAAGAAACCACCCTCTCTGCAGACATTGGTCTCCTCGAGTCAGAAGTCGGATATCGAAATTAAAGTTACGTTGAAATGAAACTTCTATGATATTACTAAATAATGATGAAATCATTAGGCAAAATTAATACAATGAAGGACATAAGCTAACAATGGAAGGATATCACGGAGACATTCGAGTACCTATTCATGGCTGCAAAATGGATCATACCAAGGGGAATCATATCTCAATGATAATCCCGATGGAGCTTGCCTAACCTCCTCCCTTAATCCTAAGTATATATATAGAGAAGTAAAGGACAAAATCCTCCACAGTGAGTTTTTACAGTCAAACAGACTACAACGACCTCTTCGCCTATCCACCACCATCAGACAACATGCTACAACATTCCTCCTTTCCGCTAAACAGATGCTTTGCTGCAGTATATCCCCACCTCAACGAAGGACTCTTATATCTCAATTATATATCCCCACTTCAACGAAGAACGGACTCTTATATCTCAATCATTACACACCTTATCAACAAACCGACAAGCAACTATTATCGAAACCAACGACAATGAATTCGTTAGCTGATCATATTGTTTATTGTATACTCATCACTGCTTACCAATTTACTGTGTACTTTACACTTTATTTTTTGTTGTTAACTATATTGTGCAAGAACAATATTACATCCGAATAAACCTATATCGCTGACAAACGAAATCAACAAATTAGCTTTCCTGACAAGAAAACACATAGTCAGAGATATAGATGAATAAAAAAAAACATAGCCTTATTACACAAGGATAAAAGGATTTGAAGGATTTATATGAATCGTAATAATCCTGGCAGATATATTTCTTCTGGAGAAATCATCTATTCTCCAGAGAAGTAACTTCCATTACATGGTGCTATCAATCAGGGCATTACGCATATCACCCGTTATGGCTGATGCCTCACGATCACCAAGTTTAAATAAGGATTCAATGACTGACAGTTCTGTACTCGTTGTGTCGAGACCAGCGAAAGCAATCCAATCGTTAACACATAAGCCAGCGGCAACCAGATCCGAGCCTCTGCAGAAGATAATCATAACATAATCTATCCAACAATTAAATTTATCACACACAATTCAAAGTAGCGAAAACATGCCACTGACATTATTTGAAAAAGTCTGAATAGTTTGAGTTCCAGATTTTTATGCTAAAAGAAACCGTGTGTAAACCAAATTCTCCTACATATCACGATTGTTAAACCATTATTTTTTCCGGAAAAATAATTTCTATAAAAAATACGCGGTGTCTTTTAAACGGCAAATTATCCACACTATACGCACAAGTAAGGTTATATCAAACGAGATCCCTTCAAAATATCAAAGAAAAACACTAATTTTACAAAAATATTTCAAATTAATGCATAGAAAAACTCAGATAAAGCTCAGATTATCTTGAGTCTGCAGAATCAAAAATCTATCTTACAGTTCAGCTAATTCTATTGTCACTTGGTACAGGTGAAATACTAAGCCCTAGAAAATTGTTTAAGATGAGAAATATTTTAAAACATAGTAGAAACTAAGCGAAATGGGGATACAAGTGACCAGCCGTAATTAATGATAATTCTATAGAGGTAAAGAATTAATTCTTAGGAAGAAACAAATGAAGCCAGATTGCCTTGCGTGGTAGAGTGTTTCATCAACAACAAGAGTAATCACCTGTTAACGGTGCCCGCAACAACGGGGACTTGAATTAAGGCAGCTAATTCACGCTGTGTTTGAGGAGAAGTTTTTGCTTCAACAAGAGCTCCTTGGGAACTAAGAACAGCATATGAACCAACCTGAAAACGACTTATAAAATAGAGACCTTGTGCATATTTATATATATTTTCAAGTAGCAAAAAGTTGACATAAGTAAAAGTCTCTTATGAAAATCCTGATTACATGAATGACAACTTGAAAATCTTTTATATTTATTGATGAGTAACTTACTAGAGCATGGTTGCCCAAACTCATTCTAAAAACTTCCACTTGTAAAACTTCCTCCAGAGCCTGAAATTGTAGTCAGACTGTAAAGTCCGCAAAACTAAAACGAGAGTGACTGCAGAAAAGATAGAGCATCGGAAAGTACCAAGTATATTAATGCAATGGGATCAGTTTTCAAAATACCAGTTCCACTTTTAATTTCTGCTTTTTTCAGAGACATGTCTACTTGTGATATTAACATTTGTGTGCCCAAACAGCAATATGCGGGCTGCGGTTGAACTATAACTGTACAGTACAATTCTTGATCAAGAAAGGGTCTCCAGCTTGATAATGCTATCTGGTACAACACAAGAAGCCTTGAAACAATAGGAGAAACAGTTTCAGAATGCAAAACACCAACTGAAAAAATAAATGGTACCTTTTCCGTTTCCTTACTGATTTCAGGATGCACCAATGCAACATAATCATTACATGCAATGACATTTCCCAGCGCAGACAGTTTTTCATCTACTCTTCTTACGTTCACATTATCCGGCAAACTGTAAACAGTATCTTTTATAAAATTTTATAAATTTCCAACGAAATGCTAACCTGTTCCTGAGATGCTGCAGTTCTTGATCAGTAGTATCGTTCGGCACCAATAGTCCTTTTCGATTACCAACTGTTACTCGTCCAACGATTCGAGTTCCAGCAATGGAGCAGTGAATCACTGGTATTACGTCAGCTAGTTCGCCTTCTATTATACTGAAAGAATTCCGTCCTTGAAAGTCGTATGCCACTAAATAACTGATTTGTTTTGATAGATGACTAAAAATAAATGTGAATCATCGCCGTCTCTAACACACTATCCTAAATCATAGGTTAAAATACTGTTGTCCTTAAGAAAATCCAAAACAATGAAAGACAAAATCCCACCAAAAATATAAATTGCTCACGATGTGAAAAGGAACAAAAAAAAAAGCTAAAACACAATAACATGAAGTAAAAAGTACTGGCCAATCGAATACAAAGTTGCTCTAACCTGTAAAAGTTTTCGGATGCTGCAATTCCAACCAAACAATAACTGTTAGTTAGCTTACAGAAAACACCGACTTCATTACTTGCTTCGAACTGACAACGAATAGCCATAATTCGAACCAATAAATTCTGAGAAAAAACATAAAAATGAAATCTGCAAGATGTTGAGAATCCACATAACTGCATATAGTGAACAGGAATGACATAAATGATAAGAACAAGAAATGTTAGACACGGAAACCACAACATATCCGAAGCGAATCCATGTGATTTTCAGGAACTTAAAACCATAGCTTAAAAGCAATCGTAGTAAACAATCACTCTCCTGATGGCATCATATGGAATGATTCCAAATCATTACAGTACCCTTGCCTGTATCTCTCGGTACATCGAACTTATGGATATTCAGAGAAATAGCTATGGTACGCTAAACATAGCTCAATACGAGTTCCCTGAAAGAGAAGGAAATCGATGCTAACCGTTCCATTTCACCCATCAGCTAAATACTTTATATAACAAAGAGATGCAATGTCAACTAAATTATTTAAGTGAAATTAGACTGTACGTATTTCAAATAAAATAAGTTGTGACAAATAATCTACAGCTATCGATTAAACTAAGAGCTTGAGCTAAGATAGAACAAAAGACTTCGGAGCACATATCGCGCTGAATCACACAATCAGCATCATATTGTAAACCAAACATCAAGCTTATTCTCGTGCCTACTTCTGACAACTCGGGAGAACTCAAAATCTCCGCTTATGGCACAGAAACCGTTTTTTACGAGCTGTCAAGCGGCCGCCGTTGCAAATAGGTTTAGAGGGAAACGTAATTTGGGTGGATATTGCGTTGGTCTGTCAGGGGATGAGGGTGGTTGGGTTGGTGTCAGGGGGGAAGGACAGTTGCTACAACTTGATGATGTGCATGGAGGATGGACACGATGTCGTATGCCTTGCTAATCTGCATCCACCAGATGGTGACAAGGAGGAGATGGATAGTTATATGTATCAGTGTGTCGCCCATACAGGACTTCAGGTAACCTTTTATCTGTATTTTTTTAGTTACAGTTAATATCGTAAATCATTTAGGTGGATAGAGTAAGCAAGTGAGTTTCGGTGATCACATTAATTTTTTATTTTTCTCAGTGTTCTCTAATTACGAGAGTTGAATGCCGTGCTTTTTACTTTAGTTGCACGGTACCTACTTCAGGTATACAGTGAAGCTTGTGGCTTCCCCCTTTATCGACGAGAAATACGAGGAAGACCGATAAAAACGGGAGCGTTTTATGAAGTGACAGATGACGATGAAGTAGAAGATCTATATGAGTTGCTTGTGTTCGTCAAGCAGAAACATCCTGATATTGAAGGTAAATTTCATAGTGGCCTTTTTAAAGGGAAAGACCGCCGGTCGCACTTTTTGAGAATCTGTTGAGCTGGTCGCGTTCTACAATGTTTCTTTTACAAAATTATGTATATATGAAATTGTGTGTATGTGTTTATCTGTTTCTCTGTCTGTGTATTCAGTGATATGGTCATAGATTCAGTTCACCGTTACTGGCTTAGTAACCTTGTAGAATTTCCCAAAAACGTACCTAATCTTTCCCTTTAGAAGATTTGTCTTAAAAAATTATCGTCATATGCATCATAATTGTATTTACCTCTTCATATGCTCAATCTGGTATTCAAATGATATATTGTATTACTGTATTTCTTGCTGGTATTTTTTGCGGAATGCAAGTTTAGTTTCAGATCCTGCATGCTATTGGCTTCCAGCCTCAGGAGTGTTTTCCGTTCGTTATATCTAGCAGATTATGGTTTTAACTTAAAATTTGTGTCGTCACGTCTGGTTTGTAGTTAATTTTTATCTATAAGTTTGTAAGTAAGGGACTTCTATAGTTTTACAGCTGTTTCTAGCGGCGCTATTCTGAGTAGCTACCAGAAAAATCGCATTCAAAATGTATGCCGGCGATTGAATTTGGAATCATTAACTTACTTGTGGAATGCTGATCAAGCTGTGCTGTTCAATGAAATCATTTCGTCCGGAATTGAAGCAATTGTTGTTAAAGTGGCTGCATTAGGTCTCTCAGTAAAACATCTTGGACAACCCTTAATCGAGGTATATCTCTTTAGGGACATCTAAGGCTTTGTTGCAACAATAGATCCAATGTGATACATGATGTTGCGTGAACTTGGTTCATGCATTCTGCATTCATATGCACTGAATCGGTAACGTTGCATCGTATTTGTACTTTTCAGATGAAAGACCTTCTGTTGGACCTCAGTAACCGATACGGTGTTCATATATGTGGTGAGGGAGGTGAATACGAAACGTTCGTTGTGAACTGTCCATTTTTTAAGAAACGGATTATTGTAGACGAAGCAAAAATTGTGGAGCATTCTGTGAATAATTGTGCAGAAGTGGCCTATCTTTCTCTTTCTAAATTACATCTTGAAAATAAATGACTTTAAACTGATTGATGTCGCCCTAATTACTCCTTGGAGAAAAGACCACAGAATTAAGTTGCTATAAATTAGACTCAAGGCGTCAGTACTCGTTCCATCAATTCTGTTCACTTTTAAAGTGAATGAATTTTGCTCAGGTGGGCATGATTATCTGGATAAGAAGTCCCAAGTCACATCCTCAAAGTTCAGAATGGCACTGTTGCATTCCCTATGCGGCCATTTTAAACCTTATATATATATATTGTAGAAACACATAAAATGTAAAAGCACGCTGTATTTATGTTTCGAACATTTAGTCGGTTGCAGCATTTGTGAGCTATCCTTATGATATATATGCACACATATACAAAGAAACATTTAATTTGTTCCACGCCTCAGAGCCTGAAGGAATTACATTAGCCAGATGCTAAAAATGGAATGTCGAGTAGCGTTGTACCACCAGCAGTATACAAATCGCTGATTATACTGTTGAACATATTTTTCCATTGCCGGAGAGCATTTGCCTGATCAGCAGTGAGATTTTTTTTTTGAGAAAAATTGCAGCCAAAGTGGAAGGAATAATAGAATAATAGACACACCATCGCATCAAGATTTGTTAACAGCTTTCTACTAAATACACCATGATATCAAGTAGTAAAAGACAGAATTAGCAATATTGAATGTGTTGAGCATTTGGAAGGAAACCTAAGCATCATATTAATCAGGAGATCTCGGCATGATGATTTGAAGCGAGATGTATATAAATGCAGAGGATATTTCTTTAATGCTGAGGATATTTAAGCCAATTACAACGAGTGTCTTCATCGTGATGAACGGTTTAATTCGATCATATAATCTTTATGGAAATGCTTTCTAATTTCTGATTCGTCTTCTATTGTTAAATATGTAGCGAGGTAGTCTATGTCGAAACACTGTATATCGTTCTTGATGAGTTCGACCACTTCCTGAAGAGAGTCATGCTTACCATTTCTTTTAAATTGACAGAAACTTGAGCCAGTTATTTCAACTTTAGAATGTTATATCTTACACCACTGTGTTCGAAAATGTCTTGTTTTTGCCAAGAAAAATAGAGGGAGCACTCCTTATAGCATACCTTAAATGCTGATAGTGAATTAAATAAGTCATTTTGAAATTCTTCGAGGGGACATGAGTTCATTTAAGGTACTCAATATTTGTGAAGCTAATTTTTTGCGAACTGATCCCTCGAATTTTGAAAATTTTTTCCTATCCCTGTTCCGTGATATTCTATGGTTAAATTTAAAATGAATCCACGCTGACCTGAGAATTCCAAAACTTCGACTTTTCAATAAGCGCAACGGTGAATCCTTTCAGTGAGCAGATATCATCCCTAAATTTTAGGCATGGTATTTTCCAATAAATTGTCTAGCTTCTAGGAGAGTTCAGTCTTTAGAGAGTTCGAATCTAAATCATCTGAAAAGTACTCTTAGAACCAAAACAAGAAGGAATCAAAGTAAACTCGTGCCTTAGATAAGCTTCTCCACCACCGAAACGAATGATACGTCTAAGATCGGCAAATCGACGACGACCGCAGTAAAGTAATGCTTTCCAATTATGGAAGGCTCTTTCAGTTGAATTCTGCAACTAAGTGAGATCACATCAACTCATTTTAATAATCCGTTTTTTTATTACCTTGAAGGGTCACATGATTTCTGTTCTAGTAAAATATGAAAATAATTGAGAGTAGCAATAGAAAAGAGAAGCGCCTCCTTAGTAGCGTTCCAGCACATTCCTGTCAAGCGCATAGCTATTTTAGCAATATAATATTGTCCATATTGAGTGGTTGGACAATTCTGATGATTTCAACATTTGTGAAGCAAATTTCAGAAACCTTTTCGATCTTCCGTCGCCATCGGGGGCACGCCAACGCAAAAGAAAGAAAACGTTGTGATGAGAGCAGACCGTGCTTAATCACTGAATGAGTACTTCCCCACTCGTAATTACCGACCTAGAAAAACGTGCATGCAAAATTCGGAGTAATTTCTGCTTGCTTTGTGGATTCCTCGAAACACCTTCAAGTTCATAATCAGTCGGCACTTCATGATGTTGGAGTTTTTCCTCATGGGCTCCATTAATTGAAATTTTGTTATAAATGAACAAGATTTAAATATTTCACCAACTTTCAAGCTCAAATAACTTTGCAAGTCTTCCAACCTAAGTAAGCTATATACCAGTTTGGATTTATCACAATAAAAGCTTTCAGTGAACGGCATCACCAAATGATCCTAATAGCGCCACACCGAAAGATGAATTAATCCAACAATAAAAGTAACATTTTCAATGAAAGGAAGATATCAGTGAATGAATACAAAATTATTGCAATGGGAAACAAAAAGAATAGTGGTTCTAGAAGCAAAAGATGAGAAACATTAGGGGAAATATATGGCTTCTGTGCTGGAACTTTTAATAAGGCACAGCAATCTAATCGATGTTACTCCTTATCGAATAGAATCGATACCACTGATTATGCTGAAAGAACAGCTAATTTGATCAATACTAACCTCAAGCCACTTTGAATGTGCATGCGAATCGATGATATAGTCTTCATCGACAATTATGAGTCCTCTGGCAATTGAACAAAGCAATTTTTCGTTGCGTACTATACGACCACAAACTAGATGGGTTACCTTTTCGTCGAATTCATTGCATACTTCGCCACCTAAATCCAAAACCATAGCCACCAAGGCATTTCTATCCTGTAAACGACAAACGATGGATTTGATTTTCCCAGAACAATTAAAATGAAAATGAATATAAACCCTTGCTCAAATTACAACTGAAATCTCCTAAGTGAACACCAAGGCTTATACAGCTAAGTGGACTTTTTGCAACTAATATTTAGTAGAAGTTTCGCTCTAAGCAGGCTCAAACTTCCATCAGGTGTTTTAACTGTCTGACAAATGCGTCAAAAGATCTTACGTTGGTAACACTAAACACTATTACAAGAAACACAATAAATGAATAGATTATTCAATGAAACTCACATGTCGAGCGGTTGAAGTAAAACATATTGTTCTGTTGGTTATGACAGGTGTTTTCACTACAATAGCGTTTTCATATTCTTCCGCAAAGCTTAAATACAAATACATATTCCAAAAAGAGCCAAACCAAAATTTAATGGAAGATACCGTTTTTGTTTTTCAAAAACCATTATAAGCTGAACGCTAGGCTGGTTCTTTGCACAACAAAAAAAAAAGAAAAAAGAAAGAAAACACTGCTCTATGAAAATAAAAATTTGGCCAGAAGTAATCCTTTTTAATCCTAGTATGAATTGTGAGCATGCCCAATGTTACCACGGCTTTATTATATTTCTTACTTTTTTTTCAAATAAATACTGATCGATCAAAATCTCCGTAGCAATTGATGTGAAAGTGAAATAAAAAATAAACATGATTCATGATCAATCAAGCCACCTTATTTTGTTTCCTTGATTTTGTTCTTCCAATTCAGTGGATATAGATATTTTCTCATCGTTCTCTTCCTGCGAATAAAAACAAATTTTCCTGTTTTGCAAGAAAGAATCGGAGAAAATTTAGCGAGGAATTTAGCTCACTTTATTGTTTTTACTACTCTCAACTTTTCCACTATTTTCTGACATGAGATTGTTAAGTTATCACCTAACTTTTTAAGTGGTAATAAAATTATAACAAAGGAATGTGCAAAGTGTTACCAGAAAAAAAGACTCAAAAAAGTTCCGATCAGAAATAGTAAGCTTGACAAAAATAAAAATCTGAATAAAGAATGACACCCTAAAATCTAAAAAATTATTTTTGGTTTCGAAAAACTTACCAGATCGGTATCGAAAGGGTTGAGTATCTGTGTAGCAATGCTAAAAAGTATATTATAATTGTGGAGATCACAAACAAATCAACAATATCCAATACCGTGTGAGAGACATGATTTTAAATATTAAACATCATTTCATAAATCCTCGATACATTTCTCGAAACACTGCAAAGTTGTCTGACACATAAAATATGGAAAAGAAAAAATCAAGGAGCACTAATACGCGTACGGACGTGGGCTGCTTTCTTTCCACCCATAATGCTCGGGCTCAGGTGGTTCAACGCATCTTTTTTTAGAACTTCGTTCTGATGATTCCACATGAACCTGTACCACTGTTTTCCTCTCTTGCTCCTAGAAAAGATGTTCAGCGGTATTTCAAAATCGAGATTTAATCCATTACACATAGAGTAAGATTCAAAAAAGATACAAACTTATCAATAAACTGGAAAGACTCTGAAGTTACTACTCTTAATTTCATTTTTCAGAAAAAATAAAATCAACATACACACTGTTTTTTCTTTCCAGCCTCTATAGATCGCATATATTGTTCCCTTTGCACAGCAAGTTTAGCCAACTTTTCAGCTATTTTTCGCCTTAAAATAACTGTTCAATCTAAACTATTTCAAGGATTTAAAATTTAGATATCAAATCACTTGAAATGAGCATAAAATTTGATTTGAAAAGTCATATCAAATAAAGATGTCAACAAACTTCTTCTCGTCTTTCGAGATAATCGATTCATAATTTTCAAAAACTGTTGTTCTGGGCTTCTTAGAACCGTCCATAGGTTCGGTCGGTGAGGCTGACTCAGCATCTCTCTTATTTTGTCTGGTCTACAAAATCATAAGATCACTAAACTTTTTAGAAAAAATTGTGAATTTATTTGAATTTGAAATTTCTTAGAAGACTCAGGCTTTCTGAAAGATGGTCGTGCTATTATTCAAATAAAATCGTAAAATATATACATACCAATTTTAATGATCTCGACCCCCCATCTACCTCAATCTAGACCAGCTCCGCAAAAAATTACAGAAACCTTCACTCCTATCAAGATAAAGTACCCTTTGAAATGTTCGCTTATTATACTCAGCTATTAGATTTGTAGAGCAATCCGCATAATCTACCTGCATCTGATAATAATCATTGGCTCGCCTAATCGATGATATCCCCGGAGCGCTGCTTGCCTGAGCCGTTTTAACCACTGCTTCACAAAGCGCACGGCCTACTGCTGTATCATTCTGCAGTTATCAAAGATTTGTAGTTTGAAAACATAAAAAGACAACAATGTATCTCGGACAAACTGCTTACGTCTGGAAACATTATAAATGAACAATTGTAAACAATCATAACATATTATAGCTGCTTACAATTGTCTAATTATTTTCCTATTCGAAAATGAAATTGTAAGTTAATTTCAAGCTGAAATTCTAAGCATGAATACATTGAGGAAGAATGTTATAAGAATAGACTACACGCCATTATGTGACGAAAAATCACAGATTTTTCACGTTATTCATTCTTTCGTTGCTGCATGCCGAATTATCTCTGCACTTCTAATTTGTTCGCTTATATCAACCTAGACCAAACAAAAGACAATACGTTAATTATATTAAGATCAAATAAAACAGCAACAAGATTCTGCGTATTGAGGGGCCTACCCAAGTTTCCCCATTTGATGAAATACCCATTGTGCTTTGCGTATTTATTCCACCGACATAAGCTGACGATTCGGCAAGGTTTGAAACTGCTGCCAAATTGTTACTTGTCTGTTCTTGCGAATTTTTTCCTGCATACTTCTAGAAAGAAATATTGTTCCATTTTTCACCAAAAATCAAGTATATCACAGTGACAGTTCCTTATAATTTCGTTGGAATAGCTTCTGCTGACTCCATTTGTTAAGTTTCCATTTCGAAGAAAAAAATTTTCCTATTCTGCAAAATTTAGTCACAATGTATTTAAAAATCCACATTTCAGTGAGCATTCTTGAAGACGGGGTAATGTTGTTCAAATAATACAAAGACATGTCACCAGCATTTCCTTCACTAAGCACATTCTGATTCAATATTTTTAGCATTCGATCCTCAACTTTTCCCGTATTTTCCCTATCTTGGATTAAATTCTGTTGCAATATATTCATCCCACAACACTGTGGACTTGCCTTCTTTTCGTTTTTGTTTAAAGTTTTTCGAATGGGTAACTCATTATTGTTACTCATTCCGTCCAGCATATTTGATATATCACTGCTTGGTTTCCGTTGTATAGCATGCATCCATAATCGATCATTCCGCGTGTAATTCTTGAATGGTTGGTCGTCGAATAAATGTGGGTGTATTGGTTGCAGTTGATTCTACAATAAAAAAACTGCAGTGCTGGACAACTGCATAACTGAACGTTTGAGTAGAGGAAAAACAAAATTTTGAAATCTTTCACTTATGGCACCGTCACAAAAATCTGATTCATTACTTGAATGATAGATTCGATGATCCAGGATGGATCCAGGACAGGTATTTGCCAACGACGTGCAGAGTCGATGCAATCCGCAGCACCGGTTATTATTTCTGTACAAATATTTAACTGGTTAAACTTCCCCAAGTGAATTTTTACGCTGAAAACACTTCAAATAAAAAATGATTTCAAATCATAAATTCGATGTTTGCCATTTATAGAGAACGTGAAGGAAGGAACAAGTCACACAGTAACGGGCTGGATGAAACAGTGACATGAGTTCGAGAAAATTAAAGCATGATCATATTCAGAATGCAATAAAATCATTCTGAAAGATGCACTGTACTGAATGATGAAACTTTTCTTAGTAATAAGCTACTCAAGTTGGGGTCAACTTTAATTTTTGAGGTTCTTACACAATATAAAAAGTTTCGAACTGAAAAAGAAACCTACTCCGCTCCAAACTTATATAGAATATCAGTGAAAATATCTTTCTCAGCTTCCGGCAACGTACTCAAACCAACAACGTGACCATCAAAAATCTGAGAAGTCTCGAACGCCTCGATAGGTCGATAAAGTGGATGCCTTTCGGCATTTATTACTGAACCTTTCTCAATACATTCTTGCTAGAATTCAAAATTAACGAGTGAAGCCAAACATACTGAAACTGATGAGAAATATTATCGACATCATAATTACTCTTGCAGTAAGCACGGCCTAAAAAACAGCCACTTTTTTCGCAAATAACAGAAAAATCTTATTATTTCAAAATATAAACTAAGTTTAGAGACTTTTCGTTTCAACTTTTCTATTGATTGCATCCAAACTTATATCTGCGACCATACGCATGCATCACACCCTAAGAAAAATCAATAACAAAAGAAAATATAAGTTAGGATGTGCCTATACATAAACATTCAAAATTTGTAAACTGCGAACATCCCTAAATACAAGCCAAATTTTTATTTTTATGTCAACTTAATTTCTAAAATAAACACAAGTTATATTCATCTTCTCAGACTTAATCCTAGTACATGTCAAAACCTAACCCTAGAAACAAGAAATTCAGCACAGAAGTATGTTGCAAATGGAGAATTAAAACAATGAGAAACAAGAACTTCCTATGTTTTTGATCAAAATGCGAAAACGACATACTAGCCAAAACGACGAAACAACACTACCGCAATTGAAATTTGTTGCACTGTCATTAAGCAGAAAATCCAGTACTTCACATACCATATAATCAACCCAAATTTTTGCTTTTTGTTCCACCTTACCTAAAAGTCATCAGTTACGATAACTTTTTAAGTCTTATTAAAAAACAAAACTCTTTGGGTGATTGTCTTCATCAAGATTGCTACATTTATTCTCTTTATTCAATAGTGTATAGTTATTTACGGCAACGAAAATGAGTTTAAAATCCTAGTTGATTAGGATAGCCTTATTAATTGCTTTGCGCAGACTGCACACATTCTATTAAAAAAAATTACCTCCGCGACTTTCGATATCAGAAAACAATTTATTCCGAACTTCTTCTTTCTTAACAACGATGCGAAACGACAACCCAGTGAATAAATGACGATCACTGTTGTCACTTTCATCGTTATTTCTTACTGGCTTTTCCCAAATAATTTCTTCTGCAGAATCCAGCTCAGCATTAGTTAACATTCCAACTGCTTTACCTAGCAGTTTAACTCCTATCTGAAATAATGATAACAGCCCCAAGAAATAAAAGTAAGTTGGACTCAAAGAAAAAGACTAGTTCTCATTGAATGACCACACACCAGAATGAATTTACGTTTCGGGGTGCTTCAAAGTTAGGTGGGACTGATGTCGACTAGGAAAAAATCCATAAAGAGGAAGAAATTCATTTCTCTAAAGACATTTATTTTGATTTTAGTGTTATGAATTAATGATCTTAAATTCCTAAATAAGATCAAAAAACAAATCTACTTCAGTAATTTTCAGTGCAGTTTTCGTTCTCGGTTCATCATTGCAATTAAATCCCTTCATTGCTGTTACACTTAATTTACGTTGCGAAAGCTCAAAATCGCTTTTTTCTTGCTTGAAAATCAAATAGTTCGATTCGTCCAAAACTGTTTGTGTCTTAGCACAATCCAACAACCATTCACATGTAACCACTTTCACATTAGTGCGTGCTTTTTCCTTGAGCTACAAACAAAAATTTTATGAACATTTCATTTTTTTTATAAATAAAATACATATTTATGAATGAAATATATTTCTACCACTCAAATTTTTACTATGCACGACTAAATAGTAAAATATTTATTGTTAAAATAACAAAAGATATGTTGTTAGTGGCTTTCGTGGGAAAGGTCACAGTCACAACTACTAGCTGTAAGTCATTCCCCATTCTCGCCAGTTAAATGGATTTTTCGAATCACCCAGTTTTACTAAATACATATTATGTAATGATTACCATAGCTCTAGCGGAACTTTCAGAATGACAGATTTAATTTTTGTCAAATCGAAAATTACGACAATATGCGCACTGCTAATACCTAAATAAACTGCATTTCTTAGCGCTTGAAAGTTAAAGAAGACCTGCTTAATCAACTTCCAGTCCAATCTTTGTGGACCAACCACCACATGAGTTGTATCAGTATATATAAGCCTGTCACGTCGACCCGATCCAACTTTATTGGTAAGCCATTTGTATTTTTTAAAATTTTCATCCTCTATTCCACACAAATAGATGATACAATTCTTAAATGGAAACAAAGTAGACTGCACCACTCAAAAAATAAAGAAACAATAATCATATCTTTTGTAAAGTTCATAAAAAAATTGACTTATGTATTTAAAATTATTGAAAATATTTCGCAGAAGTCCAGCCAAAATCCCTCAACAGTCTAGCATAAAAATTGATATTTTATATATATGGGGAATTTCGAAATTATGTCTTTCCTAGAAAAAAAAAAGTGCAGGAATAGACCTACACTCATGAAATCATTAAAGCGAAGAGCATCTAAATCGAAAAGCACAATAGGATCCACTTCCAACGTCATCCGCTGTGACGGCTTCACTTTTAACCAATTACTGCAAAGATTGTGGTAAACTTGGAATAAGCAAATGAACTTGAGACAATGCATAAATTATTCGGATCATAAAGACTTTACGGCCCAGTGTAGCGCGCCCGTCAATATAAGACAAGTACGATTAAGTTTAGACTTTCTGAAAAAGATTTCACGATAGATATCGCTTCGCATAATTCTTTAGTAATTATCTGAAGATGGTCTTTATTTCAAACGATTTAAAATTTTACGAATAATTACTTTTATTTAATCTTCATCTTTCTACAAAGAGAAAATTGCATACTAAGAAAAATACAAATAATGGGAAAAAACCTTTCGGTGGTGGTGGATGATTTAATGATTTCTGTTGCGGTGCTTTCATTTTCCGTTAAATGCATCTGAGGAATATCACTTGACATTAATCCATTATCCTCCAATGCATCTACAACCAATCCCATGAATGTTGTAAAACTTTTTGTTTTTTGTCCTAATAAATGAATGAGGTTATAATGTCTCAAATTACTTTCAAGAACTGTTTGCTTATAAAAGGATAAAACTAAAACCAGAAACTCCCTCTCTCCACGTAATGACTAAGTTTTACATTGCTAGTAACAATGTTCAAGTTAAAGTGGAATTTTCTACAGTTCCTATTTCATAATGCTACTCTTTCTCACTAAGAGAAGCTTGAAAATTTGAAAAAAAATCAAGCGTCCACCCGTTGTCTGCTGCTGATCAGCTGAGCGACGAATGACACTAATTTCTAGATTTGTAAGTGGTTGAAACTGCGTAAGTTGTGAAGCTCGTGGAGTACTACATTCAACTGCAGAATTGATCCTGGTTTCATAAAGCCTTTCAGGAAGACGATATCCCTAAATTTATGCTAGAAAATAATGGGAGCAGTAGCTGCCAATATCGGTAATAACCTTCACAAATTCCAATAAAAGATTTGGAGAGGAAAAAAAAATCTGTGTCTTCCAATTTTTTCACAAACAAACCTTCTCCACACTTTTTGTAACCCATCGCAAACGAACGATCCTGATTTGATTCCAGCCCCATTTTCGAGCAATTTTATATTTCTCACCCGAATTTAAATCAGTCACCAAATGAGTACAGTGATTTTTTTTCATATTTCCCATATATACACCACCATTTGCTTCAATAAGGTGCGAAAGTGTTGAGCGATCTTGAGGAGCTATACCTGAGCAGCTTATAACCTGAAGTTAATAATGTCAAATATGACCAATTTTCCTCGTATTCAGATGAAGTATCTTTGCTACATGAATTAATCAAGAACAACATCAAACTAATATGAGCATGTGTGCTCTCTTAGTTTGATCTTGTTTTTGATTAATCTAAGAATTTAATTGCATTCTCAGTATGCTGATACTGGTAGCTATTACTAATAAGATTATTGCATTTAGATCTCAAGACCTACACATTTAGCAAAAATTTGGAGCTTGTGTTCGCTGATAAATTGTTCATCGGTGTATTTTCTTTCACTAAATGCTTTTGCACTTTTCCATGCAGCAAATATCCAGCTGACCGACAGCACTGGAACTGCATAATCTATAGCAGTCTAGAAAATATTTTGATTAATATATTACGAAGTCTTCAGGTTCAGATCATTAAAATAATGTATATTTACAATTAGTTTGTCTAAAATACACTAAAATCCTAAAATATATTGAAATCTGAAAAATACGATGAACTAACAACAAATTTTTTGGATTTTGTATCCTGAGAATCAGCAACTAAATGAGTGACTTTTTTCGTGAAAGCTTTAGAAATCGTTCCACCCATCATCTTTACAAGCGAAATTTGTTGTTTCTAAAACAATAGACAAACTGAGTTCGGAAAAATCAGATTTTAGAGATTAATATTTGAGATACTTATCCTGGCATTTAGTTTGAGCCACTATCCAATTCTTTTTTTTGAGTTGATAATCTAGGAGTGAATTAATGGACAAAAAAATGAAAGTTAAAATTTGGTAAAGATAACAGTTACAGAAACAGAAAGTAACCCGTGTTTTCATTTCGATCCCACTGAAGCACACAATAGAGTTTTGTAGAGTTGTGGACCAGACAGGCGAATGTCGTTTCGGAAGACGTTCTTTTCTTTTCAGACATGTTATGAGCGCTAACGCTCCGTATACCCTGATTTGTTTATCTATCATATATGATGAATTTAGATTAACATACATATGATTTAAACAAATCACATGAGATAACTGCTGGATTTTTCTTGGCCATTTCAAGCGTTTCACAGAATTCAAGGAATCGTGACTAAAGTTTTCAGCTTATTTCCGAATGCAAAATTTATAAATTCTTTCGAGAAATTCGATTGATTCATAGGGAAATACCTGCACTTTAAAGAAATCAAACGACTAAATATTTTGCCCCTGAAGGCAGGCAGCACATAGAAATCGTCACACTCGAACTTTCGTTCTAGACAATCTTTGCCTGTAATCCATTTCGGATTCAACGATTTCTCCTTCATCATCTTCAAAGATATTAAATTTATGAGTTGTAAAGTATTTCAGGAAGGTACAGAAGATATTAAAAAGGCCTCATTATAGTGGGAAAATCTTAAGCTGCCAAAGATTATTGTAAAAATAGTGTAACTTACAAAACAGAGGATTGTTCGGATGAAAAAGTAATTCTTTTCATAATATAAATAATATAAATAATCACTAGATTTTCAGGTTTATGACCGTTTTTATTCCAAAAAATAATTGAGTCGATAAAATACTGAAATCAGTTCGAAACAGTTGTGATCTTGTACACGGATGAAAATCACTAAACTAATACTTATTGGCAACGAGAATGTCAAGTGAAAGCGTAAATAGATCTCCCTCTTTAAAGAAGTTTATCACATCGTCTCTTTTAATTCAACATTAGTTATACGGTTGGTGGTTCGGACCGTTTAATCTCCATCGGCTAAAATTAATCCCCGTTAACGTGCAGTGATGGTATCTCCCAGATAGTTTGATCGTTTCACAGCTCCAACTTACAATACTCATGAAATACAGTTACTGGCAAAACTTCCTATTTCTTCTACTCCGTTTCTGAAAATTACTTGGGAATTCAATTTTAAATGAAGGAAAAAATCCCATAACCTGCTTTCATATGGTTAGTTATTTCTGTAATTGTGCCACTGAGTGATCGGCAGCAGTGTGTAATTTTGCTATGCCCTTCCCTTTCTTAGGAGGGAGAAGGGAAGAGAGGAAGTACGGAAGTCATTCCTTTTTAATGTGGAATATTTGACCGCTTTCAGCGTACTACTTGGTCTCTCTAATCATAAAAAGATTTATAACAAGATTAAAATTTAAGATTTGCAACAAGTAGGACACATAATTTTTATTTCCGTCCATTCGTTTGAGCACTGTGACCAATCACAGTTTTAACTGTTCTCTCGCTCACGTTTTCCAATAACTTCTGTTTACATATGCTAATGAAATACGGCACGCAATTACTTCTCGGACACACAGGCATTTAATCCGGAGAGGTAAGGAGTGAAACAATGAGAGCAAAAAATTTGAGACAAACCTGGAAAAGATCCTCCTGGTGAATCAGTTCATCGGAATGAGGGAAACCGGCAATGGCCTCACCAACTTCAGCCTTCAACATCCACAGCTGGTACTTTCCTACTATTCCGATATTTTCACTCGATGAATGATTCTTTTCCCACTTTGTTTTTGAAGGCATCTCTGACTAACACAAAATTTGGTCACACCTCCTTAAACTCAACCATTTAAAGTATAGCAGTAAGAAAAACAAGCTGACCATCTCTCATGGGTGGCCATTCCTTCTTAACTCCTGGCGAACGCCCGTCATGCTAAGGAGCTCCAACCCTCTCATTTAGAAAACCAATTAACCGCCAAGTCGAACGACGTACGCTCGAATTATGTGGAGAGAGGGAACCTCCTTTCCTGCACACCATGATAGGTTGTAGCGTGGATGGGGCGTGAGGAATCTTAAGTCACAGGCCTGGTTTCTGAGTTCTCGAACGAGGACTCAAATTTGAAATGTGGTTCAATTTCGGTCATGTTAAGGATTGATAGGTTGTTAGGCTAATTTATTTCGCTGTGGCAAGTTGTATATCAAAGCAATGTGGCACACCATGATGACAGCGTGGATGTAAAATGCGAATGCTGTGGTTCAGATATGGAGAAAAAGATTGATTAATTACTAGTATCTCTGGTTATTTTTCTGTTTTCTTATACTGCCAAACAAAACACTGTTTAAATGAATATCAAGAGCTGTTATGTACTTGTATATTATCTTTGCTGGAATACATAATAATGCTGATTTTCTGATATCCCTTTAAATACAAAATATTCCAAAAGTTACTAATTAACTTTGCTTTACTATGCAGTATTCTACTAGAATTGGTTAAAACTGGTTGGTTCTGTCAATAGGTACCCTGAAGACCGCCAACTGTTCCATCATTTGCACTATATATGCTACCACTGTTTCTTTTTTAAAAATTTGCACAAATTGCAACTTGATTATATGGATGTAATGGACGCATTTCCTTATCCTTTATTTGTCTGAAATTGCAGGTTGAAAGTGTCCTTGTTGGATGTTTTCTTGAGACTCTTTGGAAAGCGCCACCTTGCATGGAGAATGCAGTTACAGAAGTGACTGTTGTTAGTGGCGTGTCGGAGAGCAAACCGCTAAAGAATTTTGAAACATACTTTGCGAATTTCATTCTTACACCGGCAAAAATTAAACTTTGTAGGTTGTTTTATTAATATTACTGACAGTTAAGTAAGGTTTCTACTGGGAAGCATTGTGATGCAACTTTTTACAATTTGACTAATGGATAGGCTATTGGAGTGAATTGTTTACCGTGAAGCCAATGTTTCGTCAAAAAGATCTCCCCGTTTGTCTTGACCCTGATTGCCTCGAGCCATTGTTCCCTCCACTTTACCCCCAACATAATCTTTCTTTAAAACGGTTGTGCGGCCGTTTTTGAGTCCATCATTTTTATGTTTACTGAGTGCATTGCACAAGGATGACGCTGTTTTTTGCGACATGGTGAGGTTTTCTTTTTGATATTTTGAATTCATATATAGGATAGGATGCGGCAAGATACGTTTTACTTTTATTTCAAACTGTTTAACTCTTCTTGGACTGTCTTCCGAGTTTTGTTGCGATATTTTATCGTATTAGCGCATAAGTCTTGTTGTCCTTGGGTTCGGTTTAATTCTACTTATGCCTCACTTTTTGTTTTTCCTCGTTTTTTCCAAACGTGACATCCAAACTGGTTATTTTGGATCCAAGGATCCAAAAAAAGGGAAGAAATCTGGATGTTGTTATACTTTTTTTTAAGAGACTACAAGTGTTTTACGCATTGCATTCTGACACTACATTCTGTTCATTCTACCTGTAGAGGAACAATATTCTTTTTTTTCCCAACATCAAACTCACGACACTCATTCCAGCACTTTTAATTATTTCTTTTAGTAAAAGGTTTTTCTCAAGCCATTCATCTTGAGTATGTTGTCAATAAATACATGAAATCGCTCTGCATTAGATGCCATTTGTCAATACTTTCAGTCATTCCTGAGTGAAGTATGAGGGAAAGTGGGAAAGTCTGTGGTAAAAATGTGTGAATTTTCGAAATAAATCTCGAGTAGCTTGTAGAATAAGTTGGTGTCAATAATGTTGTCATTGTACGTTTAACAAAGGTGGTGAAATGCATGTCAAGTATTTAGGAAGACAGAATAGAACCTGCGAGACTTTAAGGTGATTCCAGAGGGATTTATTCTAGTGGCGAAAAATTGAAGCTCTTATCGAGTTTAGAGAATTTCTATGTGCTTCGATCCCGTATTTATTTTATTCCTCAAACGCCTCTTTCCATTCAAAGTATTTCTCCGTTTTGTTTAATAACATGAAGTGGACTTTTTGAACAGATTCTGTTGCTCTCATACGCCGCTCAGTTGATCTTACGAACGTAAGGGATTCTTGAAGTATTTCAAATTCCAGTCCTTCTACACACGCTTCAAGATTTTTTATTAGCCTTTACTCCCATGATATGAAATATTGCACGGTATATCTTTACACTGAATTACAAACATCCAGTAGTTGAACTTGTAATACATAATAATTGAGCTGAAGACATTAGTGATAGCTTTTTCTTATTCACGAGAATATATTATACAACTGTAGAGGAATGGTTCGTAACGGAAGCTTCTTTCCTTTTCATTTCCTAGTCACAAATTCGTCCTTATCAGGGAACATACGGTTTATTTAATTTCGAAATATCTTTTCGTATTATTTGAGCGGTTGCAACTTGTAGACTTGTTTTAGATCTCCATAAAATAAATCAGCTTCCTCATACGGAAGCAAAATTTGTTAACGAGAATTAGAGATAAAAGATATTGATAAACTTTATAAATGGATATTGATAAACTTTCGTTTCACCTGGAGACTTCGATCACCACAGTGTGTTTTAGTTTTACAATTTCAAAGATTTTATTCCATCTTGTTATTCAGCCGTAGTCTTGCATCTTCTCTGGACTAAATGCACTAAATAGATGTCTGATGTGGTCTAGTCCAGAAAAGTTCAGAAAGTACTAATTCATTTTTCCATCAATTGTTAGAGGACTCTTGTTAGTCATGCGTCCCCATAAACAGTAAATAGGAAATGATTCTGAGGCTCATGATATATTGGTTCTTCGTCTTTGGTTTCCGCACAATATATGTTCAAGTGTTTTGGTGAGTTCTTTTATTGCTTATTGACCATACTCTTCGCAAATCTGCCACTGATGAATTCGGAAAAGAATAGTGAAGGAACGAAAAAAGAGCGAAGGAAAAGTCTTTCATTTTTGTCATCCTTTTTTGGTGAATTCATAAAGTAAATAGCGTCTACCCTGTGTTTAATTCACTGTTCGATCACAGTGCATCCATAAAACAGTCGTAATTGCAATGACTAATTGGGATCCCTGAGTACGATTTGCCGTACTATCAAGATGTTGGGAAGCGACAAGGTTTTCTATATATAAATGTATATATCAGATATCGCTTCCATGTTTTTTATGCTTCCATGTCTTCCATGTTTTTATTTTAAGAAGAGCTGATGACTTGCCACTTTTCTTGTCTCGATGTTCTAGAAAACTTGTTTTAGTGAGCGCATTTGCACTCGGATCATTTTTTGGTTGTGCTTTGCGATCTTCATATCGGCACACCAAAGGTCAACAACTGAAAAACATTCGGAGTGGATTTGCGCTTGGAGTACGTGCTCTCGGTATTGCCACTGTTTTGTCAGTATCCAGTGTTGGTTTATTCGTTCTCTCTGTATCCGCAGCACTCCAAATTGATTCTCCGCAACAGTTCGGCCAGAAGATGGTCAGCTTATGCGGCGATCGTTTTCGTATTGACAGAGGAGAAAGCGTTGCAACGTTTACTGAGGTATTTCACTTTTTCAGAATAATATTCCATAGATACCTTAGCTATTATCACTAACTTATTAACGCTAACACACATTTTTGTATTGAGTAAGGGTTTTGAAATCCCAAAACTCATACCATCTAGGACGGAGAAGCCGTTGCGATATTTTTCTGTTAGAAGTAAATGAAGACAATCAGTTAGGCAGTCAGAGAAGAAAAGGCAGAGAGGAAAAGACGCAGGGCGAGATACAAAAGGAGATAAAATGCACTCAAAGATTCACACGCATAGCGTATTCTGTAGATGAGTTGCTTGGTTGAGCTGTTTGACTCCTTAGTTTTGTGTTTGTATGGTTAACGGTGTTTCATCCACCCCCTCTTTTAGCATTGTCATCTTGCTCTGACTGCATCTGATCATGATGATGGGGATGTACAGAGTGTAGATAAGTCTGGATAAATCTAAAGTTTTGTATCGATGTTTCCAACATATCCGAGAAATACAACAATATTGAATATCACTTTTAGAATTACTGGATCCTCTAAGATAGATTTATTTCTTTTCTGGAAAGCGACTGGAGAGACTTATAGATTTATTTCTTTTCTGGAAAGCGACTGGAGAGACTTGCTTTCTTAGATAGCCGATGTTTTTTGACTTTAGAATCTAGTCGAAATTTGGATTCATTGTTCACTTTTTTTTTCTTCTTTGAAACCATCATTGTTTCATCATCTGGTTATAGTGGTAACAGCGAGACTGTTTGAAACCGGAGATGTTGCACTTGTTCATTTCTGTTGGTGAAATGCCGACATAATAAGTCATTCATACCATTTTGCATCCAGTTATCTGGACAGTCCATTATGCAGATAATTGGACATTTAGAAAACTTTCTAACTGTATTATGATGGCACACTGCCACATACCCAAAACATCCTGTAAAAAGTTATGATACATTCGTTAAATCGTTTCTTCTGAACTACTTCATAGTAAGGTTATTAGCGGATAGAATCAGTTGGTCGTATGACAGAACAAATGACAGTCGCTTAGCTACTACCTCATTGAACCTTTAAAATGTGCTGTGTCGTGCCGTGATACTAGACAGCTATTATCATTCCACCATTACGGTGAATTTTTTATCAATCTCTATTACCATTTTTTCTATCATTTTTCTTTTCTTATCAATTTTTTATCATTACAATGTTCAGAACAGATTCCGTGGAAATCTCTCAATTCATAAACTGAGCTTTTTTTGTCATTTCAGGTTTTTGAAACAGCAAACAATTCGAAGGAAGAAAGTTAAATATTGCCAAATCCTACCACTTGAATGTTCCTTCCACTTTTTGGTTTCTGCACTGTTACGTTTTTATTATTGCTTTCGCTCTTATGTAATCGCGCAAAACGACGAAGTTTGCCAAAATGTCGGCGTGCATTGCTGGTTATTGCTCATCCTGATGATGAAACAATGTTTTTTACTCCTACTCTTCATGGCTTACGACTTTCTGGATCAAATATTTATTTGCTTTGCGTTTCTACGGGTAATTCCAGTGGTTTGGGTGTAACACGTAAGTACGAGTTGGCTAGTGCTTTCACTGTTCATGGATTATCACTTGATAACCTGACTGTTCTGGACTATGATAATTTCCAAGATGGATTCATCCAGTGGTCCAAGGAAGAGCTGGCCAAAGTGATCTTGAGGCATATGCAAATGCTTGATATTGACTTGGTAATCACTTTTGATGAAGGTGGTGTTAGTGCTCATCCCAATCATATTGGATGCTTTCGAGCGTTGCAGTATCTTTATACAAATGGTTTGATTCCTGCTGGAGTACAGGTAATCATTCAACTTGTGGATTTTTATCCTGAGGATAAGTAGCGATTTATTGGAGCATGTAAAATTCGAATGAAACTTCAAAATAAGTCCAATTGGAAGTTGCCTAAATTTTTAAAGATACTCGAGAATATTTGAAGTTAAGAAAGAGGTGAAAATGCATTGCTCTCATTTATATATTTTTATTCAAATAAAAATCCGAATTGTTCTGAATCTGCTTTTGTAGATTACTGAATGATTATTCATTCCAAATGATGGTAAGGTAATATAAAAGGAGATGATATATGACGATATTTTTTTTAGATCTTTGTCTTGGAAAGTGTATCGATTTGGAGGAAGTATGTGGTGCTTTTGGATGCTTTTATCAGTTCCTTCCATTCGACATTTTTGTATATCTCTTCACCACTGTTATATATCACAGCTTGGCGAGCTATGTGGGCGCACCGTTCTCAGCTCGTATGGTTTCGATATCTGTATATGCTGTTTAGTCGTTACGTTCTCATTAATACATTGAAAAGGATACATGCACAGCCAAGGCATCCTACACTTAAGAAGAAATTGCGTCCTCATTGCTGATGTTTCTCGTGATTTCCAAATCTGTACATTAAATTTCTTACTCGTTAGCTGATGAACAAAATGGTGCCATTATGTTGTAAATTGTTGCCTCTATTTATGAGTTATTTTCATGGCATGATAATTTATAGATGTTTTGAGTAAATTCTTTATGAGAATCCAATTGTTGAAATTGCTCTGGTTACAGGAAATTCAGTAGATTCAGTAAGTGAAGGGGGTTCATAGAGAGTTTTTGAATTTGTAGTGGTGAAAGTTCCAGAAAATTCTCGAATGAAACTGAAAATATAGTGTTGTCATGAAATATTTTCGCAATGAACATACTGGGATATTTGGAAATTAGTGTGGAAACCTTCTTTATCTTCCGGTAAGTTTCTATTTAAAAGAATACGGGAAATAACTGAATATTAACAGTTGGGATTTTCAATTTGAGACATAGCCGGGATCACATTTCATTTTCTTTTTTTGTAGTGTAATGTGCTTCTGGAATTGTTAAGATGAACAAGCGGGTGAGTGTATGTCAGTTGTTAGATTTCTCACACGGAATCATCCATCACTTTTCTTTTTTTTTTGGGCTTTTTCTGCTAGTGATTTTTAAATCAATTCATACGCGCCAATGAAGCGTTGAATAATTTTTTCGACATTTGATTATTATGTAAATGTTATCTGTTACTTTCCTCATAACGTTTATGTGATCCCTGATCAATTTCGGTGCCTATTTGAAGGGTTTTTTCTGTGCAGATGAAAGAGGAATGGATTGGCTAAGAAACGTCAACAGAAAGAAAACACTGAAGACGGTAATGCGAACGGACTAAATATGTGAGGAATTTTGACAAATTCAGTTGAAGGATGCTGCTGTGCTGTGTTCAAACTGTTTTCTAATATCTATGAAAAAATATATATATATATATATATATATATATATATGTACCTTCTCACCTGTAATTACAAAAGAAACATCGGATAATAGGTAATCTGCAAGTGATCTTGCGTCCTGACATTGTACCGGAGTAATCCGGTCGTAGCAACCACTTAACCATTCGATCAAGTAGCAAGGCACATAATGGGATATTAGCTGCAATAGTGGATGCGTTGCAGTCATAATTACATAATAGTGCCACCCGACACTGGGAAGCAAATTTATCCTTGCCTTGTCCAGGTGGGACACTAACTTAGAGGCGCTCAGCCGTCATTCCTCAGATGATAGCTTCGCACCATTGGTCGATCGATCAAGCACATGAATTAAATGTTTAAACTTACGGCTCCTCTCGCATTGAGCAGGATTGTTATCGCAACACAGTTAGGTAAAACTGACCTATCTCACGACGTTTTAAACCCAACTCACGTCCCCTATTGGTGTGTGAACTTGGCGAATTCTGCTTCGCAATGACTCCGCTATGGATGCTTGGCTACCGCAAGCCAGTTATCCCTGTGGTAATTTTTATAACAAACTTCTATGAAAATTTAAAAGCATCGACAGGTCACGCTTCTGCCCTGTATTAGTACTGGAAATCAAGATCAAGTGAGCTTTTGCCCTTTTACTTCTCTCAGAGCTAGTCTTAGGATACCTGCGTTACGTTTTGAGAGATGATCGCCCCAGGAAAATACTCCGCCGGACACTGTCTTCAGTGCGAATCGTTAAACCACCGAATGGTTCAACTTGAATTAAAAATTTCGAAACACATAGAGCTCCAAGAATCAGGAAAGTAGTGGTATTTCACTAGTGGTACCCTCGTACCATCAATGACAATAATGTAATAACCTCCCACTTATGTTACACCTTTCATGACTCTTCATAGAGTCGGACTAGAGTCAAGCCCAACATAATCTTTTCCAGCTGTGCTTGCCAAGCCCGTTTCCTTGGCAGGGTAAGCTTTTCATTTGTTTCGGAAGATCATAATATAAGTCAGTTTCGAAGTGTTTGAAACTATGAGGTGCACTACAGCGAAATTGAGTACTTCATTTGTTAGCTTACCTTGTTACCTATTTTTACTACAGACAGAAAATGCAAGTAAAAAGTATGAAACATGGGATGGGAATATCTTATCCTACCGCCAAGCTACTTATGCAAGGCATTTGCAGCTTTTGCTAACTGGAAGAAATTCGATCTAATAATACAATTCTTCCGCAACGAATGCAAAATATCTTTATTCTTCATGAGAACGAAGAATTTTTTTTTCATCGAATTGTGAATGTATCTGACTCACGGTAAGTGGTGACAGCACTGTCTTTATGTTCTCTTTTGCAAAAGGAAGAATTGTTTGAGAGGTGAGAGGAAAAACAAATTAGCAGTATTTATTTCTCAAGGATTTGATGCCAGTGCTGTTTCCAAAGATTTCTTGACAATATCATTGCAAAGCAGTGCGCCAAGCACAATATTCTCGCAGTGTACGTGGACTTGTTTTGAATCCAGAGCAATCAGTACCTGCTGCTTTTTAGACAGGGTCTGCGCACAGAAATGAGCCTAAAGTGAAAAATTTTCAACAATTCTTAAAGAATCTGCTTTGAGATGAATAAAAAAAACAGTTATATTCATTTGTGACTAAGTACAATCACCACTCAAAAAAGTAGATCGGAAAAATGAGATAGCATACCACGCTGCGAGCTGACCAAGTTTAGTATTCAGAACACCAGGTGATTTAATACTCATTTTAATTTAAAAAAACAAACTTCGGAACTGTTAACATTGGTACAGTTTGCAACAGCATACAACTCTTCCGGCCTCAAAGGCTCCTTCAGATTTCCGCAATGTTCGTTCATTCCACTAAGACGCAAAATCCCGTTAATGAACTGTTCTTCTGTCATTGTTATTGGTTCAATCTGTTCGCCCATTGGAGCTTCAATGCTGATTATTATTTCATTGGTATCTCTCGCGCTGATAACCCATTCAGATGCCCGTTTGCTATCAGCAAAGTCGATGTAGGCTTTCTTAATGACACTTTCACCAGGTGATAATCTGCTCACCTTAATTTGGTCACCAGTTGACGCTTGGTCTATGACCTGAAAAATATTTCATATATTATGGAAGAAGAAATGATACCTAAAAAGATGAAAGTCCAAGCTGGTGAAATAGATTACTACAAAGGCCAGAAAATACTCGTTGAAGCGGATAATAGTTGTTTTTCAAAAAATTACAGAACATAATGATGGGAGAATTAAATTTACTGTATAGTATATGGCCTTATTTTGTGTGAAAACTGCATGCGTGTGTTATTAGAAGACAGAGTTGAATTACTCTATAATATCATGGTTGAAACATCAGGGAAATAAAATATAAAATTGGAACCTTAGTACTGAAACCCACCTGGGAGTTATTTCTGGGGAAAGTCTTCGCTCTAAATAAATATTGGATTAACCTTCGGGAAAGCTGTGATTTCTGCAGATTCCGTTTCCAAACTGTTTGTGAATCTAAATAAAACAGCACACATTGACGACGATATTGGCGATGTTTCACGTGGAAAACAAATATCAATACCGATCCCAGCGGACCAGACTGTATGATTCACGAGTGGCATAAACGACGTTTTCACCAATTCTGGTCCAGCGACACAATTATTAGCAAAAATCGGTGTTAACTCAAAATTTAAATCCAGCAAAAGATCAAGATTTCCAGACCTGAAAAATGCAAACGTTCTCATTGAACCTTGAAAGCCAATAATAAAATGAATGAAAATCTACATTCTATGGTAGTTTAATACACATTTCATATTTTTTGCTGGACGTATTAACTCCATACTTACAACAATATTTACATTTTTGGCTCAGCTATTGCGGAAACCCGACCTTCTTCGCTTTCATCACTTTTACCTTCCTTTCTGTCTTCTTCGTCATTTGCAATTTCATCCTCCTCATCACTTTCACCTTCATCCTGAAAAGTTTCCTATCAAAACCCATCTCCCAACGACCACAAAGTGACAATTTCTAGAGCAGTTACTGCGTTAATTTTCAATATCTGTTAATGTGCAGCAAACCAAATTGAAGTTTGCACTGAGTTGAATTCAAACATCTATTCTCTATATTTCCTTCTTTTTTCAATTCCTTCCATTTGGTACACAAATATATACCTCTTCCTCATCACTTCCTTCTTCTTGCTCACTCTGTTCTTCATCGCCAGAATAAAAATCTTCGTTTTCACTTTCATCGTCTTCGTTTTCATCAATAACTCGCATATCATCACTTAATTCTTCCATCTGACTTGTATTTCGTATGGAAGAATCGGGTGCAACTTCCGGAAACTGTGGTAAATCGCGATATCGTCTACAACGCTGGTTGAGAAAGTGTGATAGACTTCCTAGTTGGAATTGCTCACGGTCTAGAATTAGAAATTGCATCCAAAAATGATCCTTCAGAACCAAAGAAACACCAAATTTTTTTCTTCATTCGCCATTTTCTTCTCTTCCTTTTACTACTTCAATTTGTAACAACCTTCAGTTCTCAAAAATTCTCTCGTTCATTCAAATGGATACTTCCCCTTTTAGCACCTTATCTTTCATCATACGAACCAAAATGATATGGTGAATGTAAAGTGAGACAAATAATATTCTTCATCATACAGCAAAGAAACATGTCTGATGAAAATTTTCTGCCTTGAGAAAGTTTACATGACATAATTACATGATTAGTCATCCCGGTTTTTTTGTAGAAGCATGAATTCCTTCAAAAGCAATGAAATTTCTAGATCATTAGCTAGACTACTGCTGTGTTTTGTCAAGGCTTTCGCCCACCCACAAGAAAACTTTAACTTAAAATTTCAAATTTATTTAAAGCTTAATCTCACCTTTGAAAGTGCTCTGTGTAGTTGGTGACGGTTTCTCGGTAATAAATATTTCGGTACCAAATATAGATAATTTATTATTGCTGAAGATCAGATTTCGCAAAAATCGACATCTGTCACGAATATCGTAACTTTGGTCGAACCGAGCCAACTGCATTATATGTTGCACTAGTAATTCACATTCCTGACGATTTGTGAACCATAGCTTTGCTGCCAAAGTCATTGTTTGCAGTTTTACCATCTCATCTTCATGCGTGAAACTTTTAGCCATTTTGCGCAAAACATCTGGTGCTAGAGTTGAAACCTAGAAAAATAGCACGAAATTTCCAAAACCTGAACTTCAGTATGTACTTGACATATTTTTTCGCAGAGTTTTAAAGGATTTACATGCTAGAACTGTTGCACGGGACGAACGCTTTTGGTGACTTCGATTAAAAAGGCGCACGAATTTTAAAAAAATTATTTTATTTGCAGGTTACCTCAGATTATTCTCATATATTAGTGAAACAGAAACTCCACTAATCCTGCATATTCCCCAAAATGTGCGGTGTTACACCTAGTTCTAGAAAATATCCACTTTTAATCCACTCCAAATCATAATGCTAAAGAAACTATCTCACAACATTCTTCACGTCAATTTACTAATATACTTACTTTATCAACATGTGTTGCAACAAGCCAAATCACACATGCCCGAGCCTGTGGTGCTTTGACAGAATCAATAAGACGAAGTACGCGTGTAAGTAACTGTAAGGGTGGATTCGTGTGCAACAGTCTGCAAAGATTCAAATCTATCCTATATGAAAATATAAAGACATATAGAGACGAAAAAGTGCATTTATATTTTAATAAGAAAAATTGCTGGAAATTTTGAGATAATCTCAAACTACCAGCTTCAACTCAATAGTAATTTCTCTAACTGTCCTACTCATCATTATAAAAATTTAAAGCATTCTTTGTACAGTTATTTCTTTTCAATAGAACAGAGCTAGTTTAAACTGACTTGTCATGAGTAATCAGTATAAAATGAGCGACCTTTTTAAAACGACAACAGCAGCAGAAACAACGTTTTCGTTCGATGAAGCAATTAGGGATACTAGTCCGGAGAGACATGAATCAGCAACAGAACTGACACGAATAGCACACTGTCCTATTGCTTCTATCGCAGCATCTGCCATTTCTGCCATGCCAACGTAGGTCTAAAATTTCTGGAAAATAAAACCTAATACGATCAAGTGCCAGATCTTGCTAACTTCAAATATCAGAGCGCACTAATCTCTATTTTGCTAAAGCAATCAGAGTGTTCCCAAAATTGCAACATGACCAGAGATCAAAAGAAAAATGCAAAACCACTTTATACCTGTAATTCACGAAGAACCAGCTGCACACTTGTTTCTGAGACCAACGAGGTCAAAACTTGTAGTTTCAGCAATTTGATATGCTTCGGTTCTGCCGGGCGTATGAAAAAACTTTTCAGAAATGACTCGAACATATTCTGCAAAAAAATGAAAAACATAGCTAAGCTTCAGAGAAGAAAATACGTCTAGAGCAAAAAATTTTCAAGAAAAAAGCAAAAAAATTAACTAATATAAAGCTGTTAAGTCTTAATTCAAACAATTCATAAATAATTTTGATAATCATCGTAGTGAACAAGCAATGGGAAGAGCCAATTGCATATCACATGAATTTCAACTTTCTGTAACTGATTACAGAAAAAACTATTTCCTATTAAAGATCTTTCTGTTCCAAAGTGGAATAAGAAGTATCTGTTGGACCTGCAAGCATTCCATCTGCAAACAAAATAAATGACTTACCTCACAACTGAAAAATAAATCGAGATGAAGTTAAAAATACAAAGAAAAAACATACAAGATCAGATTTTAAAAAATTAAATAAACAACTAGACAGTTGACACTGTAAACTACTTTAACGAACAAGAATTCCGTAGTGGCACGGATAGCATATGGTATGTTATGCTATCAAAATTCTGTTGTACGGGACGATTTGGTATAAACAAGCTGGAATTTTCAAAGCGAACAGGATATTTCTAAAAAAAAGGCAGGGATCTTGGAAAGAAAATAAATGCACTCCGCCTGAATTCAAAAGCAGATTAAAAAAGAACAAGAAATACAAAATCACACAGATGTAAAAAGCAAACTGAAGAGAAAAAACAAGGATATAGGTAAACCAAAAAAAAAAATGTGCTACTTGGCTACTTGGTACTTGGCATATACCACCTTCTCGCACACTTCGACAAAATTTTTTTCATCAGTCATACATTGTTTATAGTAGTAAAATTAGACACGCCAAGTACCGGGTTAGTTGCGCAAATCGTTGCAATGTTCACAAGTACAACATTCTGTACTTCACGCGGGCCACGTAACAGCCGGACCAGCGCGCGTGAGATAATCGATAGTTGTGAGGATGGTGCGCAGTGATAAAATAATTGGGCAACAGCCATAACTACAGCGTAATTTCGGCTCTGTAGCAGTGGACGACATGATGAAAGGAGAAGCGTAAGATCTGGATCAACTGCTTCCAATGGTGCAACAAACTGACTGCGTGCATAACGAGTCAGTAATCCAATCATTACCACCTGTCCCCACTCATCCACATCCACTATAGCCTAAATTATATTCATGAGATGAACACCACATACAGAGAGAACATGTCTGGATGCCCTTTGCAAGAAAATAAATTCATGGTAGTCATGATGCTACTGGCACGTCTAAACATTCCAAGCGTAAGTATTCCAAGTCGGTATTGTTACCTTAATCCACACATCAAAAATTGATTTCTCATAAGTATGTAACAAAGTGAAACGAAATTTCACTAGACGGATTCTTACATCATTCAAATCATGAAAGGAGCACCTTACACAAAGTACGGTAATGTCTGTGAAGTAAGTCAAATCGATCTGGACAAGTTTCTTCATAAGCGTATACTGCGCTGCCGAGTACAAGAGTACGCTTATCACCGAGAAGATAGTCAATACATTCGATCAGTTCCGGCTGTAAATTTTCTTCAAGTGAATACAATTTCGGTATTGCATGTGCAGCTACCTAAAAAGATTGTATATTGAAATCAGCAGTTCGAAAAAAAAAATTAAAATGGAAGGAATTTAGAAAAGATGTTTTGAGGAATTATGCAAAAATTTCTAACTTTTCGAACATATGCGGACATGTCACGGACAGATTCACGTATAGCCAACAACATTACTGGAGCAATCATAGGTACTCGAATACTTGACAGAACACGTAGGGCGCTTGCCCGAATAAGTTGATTGGGATCCTGAAGTGAAATAAAAAATTAATAAAATAGAATTTCATGATTTCGTTGTTATCTGCGTATTCTAAAAACATATCAAACTAGCTGCGGAACAAATATTCTTTGTTGGTTTTTCAAAGTTTAAACTTACTTTTAAAGCGCGCTGAAAAGTGCTGATTGAAAGAAGTGCCAAATCTTGCTGCTCTTCAGCATATCTCACCAAATAAACGAAAACCAATTTTTTTAACTGCAAGAACTTCGACTATACCCAACAACATATAAATATTTTGAGAAATTTAAGGAAATATATTCATAATCAAATTTATCTTCGAATTCAAATTTCACACAGCAAACCTCAAGATTTTTAGCAGCAACATTCTTAACGACTGCAGGAAATAGCTCCGATACATCACGCCCTTTCGCTACCAGCTTAACAGTAAACATATTATTCAATCGAATATAGTTTTCATGACTAAGAAACTTGATCTCCGAACCTTGTTTTGAATTTTATATTGATGAAAATCCCTCACATCTGAAGATTCGAGGGAAAAAGATAAATTAAGGGACTTTATTTGGTAGTGCTAGTGAGTGTACTTCATGAAGCAGAAAATTTAGCAGACATCCATAGTTCATTGCTTCTTAACCCATAAACTTTGTATAAACTTACGTTTATGATTCGCTTCATAGCATCCATCTTCAAGTTATCCTTCGAGCTATCTAACATTGCTTTTAAGTCGGCAAAACGTCTGAAATTGTAAATCAGGTACTATCTCACAACGAATCAATCATACCCCTTCTCTTACCTGAATTCATAAATTCTGAATTAAAGAACCAACGTTTTACTATCTATAATAACTCCTCCTTCGGCAATTTCCACTTCGGGACTTGTCAATCCCTCACCAAAGCTTCCCATTTTTTTGTTTGTTATATTTTTACAGCCTAAATGATATCATCTTTCAGTGGCCGCAAAGACATTCCACTTTGTGCCATCATGTCTGAAAATAATACAGCATTCATGAGCAGTGACTCTTCGGATGAAACTTGAGTAATCAACAACTGTATGTTAGCGATGAAGGACTTTGTTTATTATGATCTTATTTACTATAAAATTTATGCGAACACGTTAATTCGTTATTTTTATAATATCGAACCATTTCTTATTCCGGAACAATCCTGTCCTATCCCAACACATTTGTCTCTTGCCCAGTTTAAGTAGAAAAGGAATGTGTAAAGATTCCTTCTCTACTTAAACTGGGCAAGAGACTACGGAATTATGGGGATCTACGAAATAGAAGAGATTTGCAAAGAGAATATCAGGAGAATTTCAGATGATAAATTTGGAATTTTGAGAAATTTCACGGAGAAAACGGGAAAAAAAACGTATCCTTTTCAAAGTGATCGATAGCAGATGACTTTCTCCCTTTCAGTACTTGAAACAACAGAATGATAAGTGAATCTCAGACTATTGCGATGGCTTATAGGATAGATCGATCCTAGGGAGGACTCCCTGGTCCAGACAACACAACACTCCTGTCTTGCTAATGGTATAATATGCCAGAGAAACTTGATACAAAAATATTCCATTAAAACAATTCCGGTACCTCCATAGTTTCAGTCAGCTTTGCTCGACCCTATGGACCCCCCTTTCTTTCTGCTTCCTCTTCCCAGAAAGCAGGAACCAATATTTTCATTCAGATCTTGTTGATTATGTACAGCTGTCGTCGGATTGATGGTAACTTGTGAGACTGGGATTGAAGGCGGGGGGAGCTGCTGTGGGGTTTGGATGGCGGGAGAGAAGCGGTGTCCTCTGTTTTCTGATAAACTGGTTTGTGACAAAGGAAATTAAATGAAAGACAAGAAAAATAGCATGAAATTAATCGTATTAGGGGCGTTCTATTTTAGGCTTAGATGAATGGAATGTTGGATTTAGGAGTACTTGAATAGTTATATCTTGTGTTTCATCCTGAAATATGAAAGCGATGATATAAGGGAGATATTTTTATCGTATAAATGGGACCGGTGATATTTCAGATCACATCATTTAAAAAGTTGGACGAAATGAAAGCTAATGATAGGACAGTTGCGAGTATGAGGCCTGCGAAAAGTTTCAACGATAATCAGGTTGGAGCATGGCATGAAGACATCGTTGCATGATATTTATTTGCATATCTAAAACACGCAAGACTCTCTTTTCATTCAGTCAGAACAAATAAACACAAATTGTTGCTTTAAGTCGGTATTAAAGACACAAGTCTGTCGTGTGATTAATTTTAGTACTACGATTTCAGGCCCCCATCAACAGTTTGGATTTCAGTGCAGATGGTTTACAAATGATTTCATCTTCTGATGACGATTCAATTATTATGTATGACTGTATAAGTGGACAAAAAAGTCGATCGGTAATATCATTTGCGGTAGTAAGATTAGGCAGGTTATATGTAGAGGGATTTCTCTTTGAACCTCTAAATCGTAAATATGGAACATTAGCGTGCTAAATTTCAATTAGAACATGATAAGGTGCGAAATTAAATGACCAGTAATTGTTTTTTGTGTGACCGTCTTCTCTTCCTTTTTTAAACCTCATCTTCAAATTGGGATAGAACATAAGTCTTTAGGTAAACAGTAAAAAATATGGCGTAGATTTGATACAATTCGCACACAATACATCAAACGCTATACACTGTTCTACGAAAGTTGATGGTTAGTTTGAATTAACTGTATAAATATTGATGGTTTATTTCTTTACAATTTTAACCACATCTGAAGAAGCATTTGAATGAAAGTAGTTTCAAGTACTGGTAAAAATAGCAGGCATTAAAACTGCTAATTAATGCAATTGTCTTTGATAGTCAGGCGAAGTCAAACACTTCATATAACTATCACATGGAGATCGAGAAGACAAACTTAGCAAGCAACATCTATAACTCTAAAGCATAAGGATTCCATATTCGTCTCTTAATCGAGCGGTGTTCAATACCTCTATATAAATAAATAAATAGTCCAAATAAATTTTAAACAACAAAGTCTTTGGATCTTTCGTTGTGTTTACTTTTTTAGATGTTATCCGATACCTGTCATTGCATGATAACAAGTATATCAGGTATTTTCCTGGACACCAAAAGAAGTAAGTTTTTATTTTTACTCGTCTGTACGTTTCTTGAATTGCACTGAAATTAATTTTCTTGAATTACACCGAAATTAATTTCACTTTGATTCTGTCAGGGTAGTGACACTGTGTATGTCTCCATTAGACGATATGTTTCTATCTGGTTCTTTGGATAAAACAATCCGCTTATGGGATTTACGAATACAAAGTTGCCAGGTACGTTTCACATTTGTTTTGACCTCTTTAATGTTGGAGCTCTAATGCTTTCCTGTCATTCAACTTCTTTAAAAACTAGAAATTTTCATAATGCCCTAGGGCGAAATGCTCCACTGACTTGTTGCACTGCGATCATTTGGTAACGTGGGTAAATTTCCTATCCTTCCTGAAGTAGGAAAAAGTGTCTTAAATAGTTACGGTGACTACTTCATATTTTATTGTTTTTAGGGGTTGATGCATGTACCTTCAAGACCTGTTGCCGCTTTTGACCCGGAAGGTTTGATATTTGCAGCAGGGATCAATTCTGACACAATCAAATTGTATGACTTGCGGTCATTTGATAAGGTGGGGTCAAATTTCTTCTTCAGAAAAGAGAAAAGCTGTACGAATTTACTGTGAGTGTCGTTGCTCTTAAGTCATCGTACTTATTTGTGTTATTCGAGGTAATTTTTTATTCCTGCTATCATGAACTGAATTTATATCGGTTTGAAAATCGCTATCGTCACTGTGTGTTTCGTGTGAAAGTATTTTTCTTTTTTGTTGAAACCTCGAAGACTTGCACTCGGTATTGGATTGTTTCGCAAAATATCACTAATATTTTATGTTTCTAGACGTTATCCCATTAATTTTGTTAGTTGGAAAGCGATACTTCTGTCAAAAGATTTTTGAAAATTAGCATTCCATTTGTGATATTTGACTACGCTTCTTTCAG
>NW_018108226.1:241029-248523 GCF_000183805.2 Loa loa | reverse complement strand
CAAAGAACTCGTGCTGATGAACTTTTAGCCGTCTATGATAAACAGTGAAGTGAAGAAGCATAAGATAAATGGCAATTATCATTTGATAATTTTAACAAATTGATAAGTGATAATGATAAATTGTAGTATAAATGTATTCCTATAGTAAATAAAATTATTTATGATAAACAGTGGATTGCGGAAGCATAATATAGATAAGAGTTACCATTTGATAATTTTAACAAATTGATAAGGTGGGGTCAAATTTCTTCTTCAGAAAAGAGAAAAGCTGTACGAATTTACTGTGAGTGTCGTTGCTCTTAAGTCATCGTACTTATTTGTGTTATTCGAGGTAATTTTTTATTCCTGCTATCATGAACTGAATTTATATCGGTTTGAAAATCGCTATCGTCACTGTGTGTTTCGTGTGAAAGTATTTTTCTTTTTTGTTGAAACCTCGAAGACTTGCACTCGGTATTGGATTGTTTCGCAAAATATCACTAATATTTTATGTTTCTAGACGTTATCCCATTAATTTTGTTAGTTGGAAAGCGATACTTCTGTCAAAAGATTTTTGAAAATTAGCATTCCATTTGTGATATTTGACTACGCTTCTTTCAGGGGCCATTTACGACATTTAAGGTGGAAAATGAGGCGAAAGAAGACTGGACAGGTCTGAAATTTTCTCCTGATGGTAAAATGATCATGATCACAACGAACGGTTCTTCGGTTACCCTAATTGACTCCTTTAAAGGAACATTAATCCACGTTTTAAGAGGTCTGTTTAGTTTCTTCGACAACTGTCCAAGGCCCAAATAATTCAAATTGTTCTGCATCCCAGAGAAAAGCTTTAGACAGTCATCATAATTCGATGACAGTGGCATTTCACAGGCTTACAATTCAATGCTGAGTAGGATCTCACCTTTCTCAAACACATGTACTTAATATTGTTTCTGAACCTGTTTAAACTTCAGAGCACTAAACATCACATCCTTAGTTTCTGTTCGCAGCGTAATTTACAATACAAACATATATGGAAGGACTGTATATTTCTCTAGATACTGCGAAATCGACTGTTTCAGGTCACGAGAATAGCAAAGGTATTGAACTGGATGCAACATTCTGCGCTGATGCACAGTATGTATTCAGTGGTTCCACAGATAGCAGTATAGTATCATGGTCTGTTACAACTGGCCAAAAAGTTGCAAAGCTTGCCTCGGGACATTCCCCGCTTATTCATAAAATATTATTCAATCCACGGTTCTTCATGCTAGCTACGGCTTGCACAACATTAGTAAGCGTTTGGTTGCTGAGAAATAGGGGTATATAAATATTTCACTAAATTTATGTTCGTCTATGTTTGGCCTAAACAGTTACTGTTCCACTGATGGCTTTAATTAGTGTATATGTTTTTCAGAATCTATGGCTACCAACAGAAGAAGAGTAGAAATGTTGTTCTGAGACGTGGATAGAAATGTACTATCGATTGTAAGCACTATGTCATTCGGTTTGGTCAACCAATCCAAATCCTGTATTTCATATGGATGGGAAGAACGGAGGAGTGTCATTATTTGCCATTATAATCATGTGCTAGCAGCTCCTATAATACATGGCACAAACGTTGTAACAGCGAAATTCCATATCATAATATGAATTTTTGTACGAAATCTATACACAGCTATGCAGTTTTGGATATATAAATTTTGCGCAAGAAAAGAACAACTATATTGTAAATATTTTTTTTTTATTCGTTGGGATGCAGGTTTGCTATTGCAGTTATTTTCGCATAATCCAATAAGTTATGGTTACCACATAAGTTTACTTTTACATAACATAGTATACTCAAATTCCTATTGTGGCCTTTTAATTACTACTGCAACTCCCTCATAAATCCAAATTTTTAATGTTTCCAGATTACGGACTAGAACCTCGGCTCAAGGTATGATGTTCCTTTACAATAACCTAAAGCGGCTATTAAGACAACACAGTAACCAGATGTTTGTCTGTAGTCACATTATGAATCATTGGAAATTTTTTTTCTTGCTAAATTCTTGGCGACTTCACTTTCATAAAGAATTAACTGTTGAAACATACAAACAAAAATGTTTCTGCAGTTAAACCTACGAGTGCTTACTAGATTCTCAGCAGTGCTCCTGTAATTTACTGCCCATAAGCGCCCACAGCCAGAACCAAATTGCGTCGTGTGAAATGCAAGTCGATAATTGGTGTATTTTTGGTAGCATATGAGTAAAGATGAAAGCCGCTGGGATTTATCCTGCAATGAAAGTACCGCTAAAAAATATAGAACGATCTTAAAATGACCTAAACAAGATGAAGTCAATTCTACATATTTTACTAGTTCTGGTATTGCTTTATGGTGTCATCAGTAGCATGCAGGTTGTCTCGACCAATAATTTTTTGAATCCAGTACGTTTTAAGAAGGGGTTGAACTATTACTTTTTATACTCTGAACTATATTACTTTTTATAAAGTGCAAGGAGTTCTGATTCAAATTCACCTACTTTGGATCATTATTTAAATGGTCCTGTGAACCGGAATGTGCTGTAACCGTATCCACGGAATAAAATGAAAGCGCTGAATCGGCTCGCGCAACGGCTAGGGCTGCTCCATCACGTGAGAACTCTATTGGGACCTGGTATGGAAGTGCAGAGACGTCCTGCATGCAAACCATTTTTTGCAATGCCATATCCCAAAGAACAAGCGATCCTTCGCTTCCCAGTGATGCCAAATACCGACCACAGGGCGAAATCTGCAACAGAGTAGGAAGAATGTAGTACAGTATTAATGCGACTGCAAGCAGTACATGCTATATTTGGGCTCCCTAAAAGAAGGTAACTTGCCAGAACATAATTAGGATAACGACAAAGTCGCCGGATTATTATCAAATGAGTAAAACAATTCGAAGTTAAAGCGATTGCAGCCAAGGTTTTCAGACACCTAAGTTATTTCATGCTGTAAACTTATATCTAAAAGGAGTATAACTAAAAACAAGGCGATTTAAATTAGCAGATAATTCTCATGAGACGCTGTGATCAATAGTGTCGTGAGTTTGATTTGGTGGAGCGATAATCTGTCCTATTCGGAAGAAATTATTTTACATCAAAGAAATTCGAACTTTGAAGTTCAAAAACTCGAATAAGAAGCAATCTGGAATACAGTTTTTTCCTTTCTCTTGAACTCACTTTTAATCCTCGAATCGATCCTTTGTGACCCGCAAAGTATCGTACACATGTCCCAGACAACACATCCCAAACACGTACGTAACGATCATCACTACCACCTGCGAAATAATTGCAATTTGGATGGAAGTCAATGCAGGTGACATCTGACAATGCATCTGAGAAAATGCGCAACGGTTGCAAACGATCGGTTGTCCATAGCATCGCAGCACCATCGGCACTACCGGTTGCGAAATAATAAGAACGTGGGCTGAACTGCACCTGAAATTTCACAGTTTGTCCGATTTTTCTACAGCTTAGTGGGCTTATCAGTTTGTAAAAATGTGACATCATTATTAAAGAACAGATAAACCTCCCAAATTGGTGCAGCATGCTTGTACACCACAACATTACTACGAACGGCGAGACTCCACAAACGAACTGTTCCATCACGTGACGATGAAAGTAACAAGCGTTTATCGGGAGAAAATGATAACGAATAAACTGGTCCGTTATGACCCTGAAGAATAAGTGATTTTAAGTGGAAGAAAGAAATATTTGTACATCTACTACCCGAAAACCAAAGATAAGTTCTGGCTAAAGTTCAGACACAAACAAAAGAGTCAAAACAGATCTATAGAAGAGTATTGATGTGCCGTTATAAAAAAAAACGAATAGAAATATGGACTTTTCAAAATATCCAAGTTTCTTATAAGTTGATTGAAGATCTGATGTCCAAACAGCAAGTCACGCATCCCAAGTTAAGAAACAGTGAAGCTAAAAACAAAACTAACTTGAAAGGTAAGTGATGTTGACGCTTCCGCGTCATCGTAAACCTGCTCCAGTGCATCTTCAGATTCTTGCTCTATTAGCTCCAACTGATCGATTTTTTTGTACGGCCGAAATTTTTCCTCATTTAACGTATGAACCTTAAATAACAATAGTAAGAATTTCCAATAAAATACTGAAAGGTTGTACATCTTAAGACAGATGAAAAATTTGCAGAAGAGTACTAGGGGAAATAAATATGGTTGCTCTGCAATCTTGCCATTTCCCTGCCTAAAGCCTATTCTTTCATAAATTTAGTATGGTTAACTCATGCTGTACTTTTTTCATCTCTAACAGTTTGTTAGAAGAACATGAAGGAACATAAAGAGATAAAGAAAGATAAGAATACATATTCCGAAAGAATTATGCTGATCGAAAAAAGAAACTGTCGTTTAAATTTACTGAAAATTAAAACATCAACTTGAATATACCTGGATCCTAGAATTTCCAAAACCCAATGCCAAAGCTCCACTATCTTCAGCAATATCAGATGCTGTAAGACCACCAGGAGAATTAAGCACCGTGTAAAGACATATGGATGGTGGTGTGTCAACGGAAATGCGCATTTTCTTACCCGATTCTTTCATATACCTCTTTTCATTGCTGTAATTGATTTGGATTGCTTCTCAAAACTTGTACAATACTGGAAAAATTCTTTGATAGAAACAAATCTTTTTAATAAAAAAATATTTCGAAAGGGGAAAAAAAAGTACGGTGACTAACGCTGCTGGCAGAGGTATTCGATCAGGTGAGGGTCCATTTGCATCCTTTTTTTTGCCGTCATTTCTTTCTTTAATTTTTGGCCGTTTCTTCTCGAGGCCCAGCTGAGTTGAAAAATCTTCTTTAATCGTTCCATAAAACATTTTATGCCGCCTTTCTAAAAATCTATTGATTTCAAATAACTGAGAATTAAAACAAATAAATTATTTAAAACATTTCCTAAAGTGAAAAATGATGGATTTTAGCAAAAAGGTAACAGGTGACTGATACGAAATTTACTAAACTACTTGTGTAAAACGAAAGTCCTGAAAATGGGAAATGGAAGAACAAAGTGAAAACTCAAACACCGAAGTTTTTCACAAGCAGATGGAAACTTTTATGGTGATTTGAAAAGTGAATCACAATACCTTGCTTGCTGACTTGACCAAGAATACCTCCCAGGACTGCTTCCGTAGCTGATTTTGTCCGCGAGCCATCAATTGCTAAATATACTTAATACAATTTGAAATTTCAAGAATTGGAAATTCCTTTACACCCATGAATTCCAAACAGGCACTTTTTTTTGTTAAGGTTATTTGATACCTATAGAGCAATGAAATTTCTATTAGTTTATGAATAAGGCAAAAACGCCTTCATCCTACTAGCTTAATAGAACACGGTTATCAGGATTTTTATGTTTCAATCATGCTAAAAGAGAATGCGAAAGCTGAAATCCGTAGATCTTCGAATAATGGAAAACCACCTTCAATATGCAAATGATCTCGCATCACATCGCGAACAATACTATTCCGGGTTAAGAAAGGTTCCAGTTGTTTGATTGCCGATTTTGATATGCGAACAACAAACTGGTTTTTTCTTCAAAATATAGGGTTTAATTTTATGATATTCCAGTTATAATTCTTAAAGTACCCAAATTAAATTAGAAAATCACCGCTCTGAAAATCCATCAACATAAACGACATTTACTTATGATTTTCAGAAATTATGACATTTTCAACACAGAATAACAAAGTTTCAATTTGGAAAAACTTTTCGAAATCTATCAGTAAAATGAAGTTTGCCAGTCTACCAGTAAAATGTAATATTTAATCACACTGAAAAAATTATAATTACGTTAAAGCCTGAACGAGTGCATGATTAGCAGCCTGACTATGAGTAGAAATGCGAGTAAGCAATTTTGTCTGCTCCTCATACATTGAAGGTACATATCGAGAAAATTTTTCGCTGAATAAAGCTGCTGAAATGATAAAATCATTCCAGATTTTCAGTTTAAGAAAAATGTGTGGAAATTATCGAGGAGAAAAAGACATATGAAGAGAAATTAGGAGAAAAAAAAATACAGTTACTAAATAATAGTAAGCCGATGCAAACCTTGTAAACTACGTCCTTCAGCAATAAGCTGTATATATAAGTGCGCAAATACCGGGAATATTAAAGCAGATAGTTCTGCGCAGGAATTATCAAAGGAAGAATCAACATGACTCAAAAGCGTCGAGAATTCGCGCATAATAGCATCACTAAAATTGTCCGTAAACTTCAAAACTGTTCATGATGCAGTATAACACCGAGCCATTGTTTGCTGATAAGCAACACAGTGTGCAGTGTTCTAGGTTATTAAAAATCTGACTACTAAAATACTGCGTTGCTTGTTAGCAAACAATGACTCGATGTTGTACTGTATCAGGCTCGCTTGATGTTTTCGAAAAATATAGCCACGTGTAAAAATCAGCAGTGCTTCGACAATAATAATAATCAGTAGTGCTTCTAAGCACATTTGCGAGGTTTCGTAGAACAGTAGCGATATTTTATTATATATTATTACTTATTATTAAAAATCTGGTCACTAAAAAAATAAAAAATCAAAACACACTTGTTAGTGTCACTATCGACACCATCTTTCGAAAGCCGCAAAACGGCTGCAGCTTCTCTCGACAAGGCTTCTTCAGATTCCTAAAATAATTTACAATATTCATGCATAATCATGGCAAGTCCATTAATTCTTTCCTTATAAAGAAAAAAAATCTACCGTTAAACCGTTTTTCTTGAAAAAAGCTAAAATTTGTTGCAATGATTCGGCTGTCATTGGATGGTCAAATATGTCCCTGTCCATATCTGCAATTTAAATTCCACAGATTTTTAAAATCCACTGGGGATATTGAAATTTGAGCGTGATGCAACGGCGAAATACAAGCATACCGAATATATCATTTTTTTAAAAAATGATGAGGTTATTTCTTGCAAGTAATTAATGGTTCTTTATGTAACTGGAAAATGCATATTTAGTAGTTGTCATGAGCATGTCATTATCACTGAGTGTCATTGAGTGAAGATCTTATCCAGGTTGAACTACTAATTGTAGATTAAAAATGCACAACAAAGAGCTATGAAATCGAGTGACACAAGACATCGGTACTATATACATCTATTTCATAAAAATTCATTTTTTTTTATAATACCCATCCAATCATCGCTGTTTACTTATAGCAGTGATATTAAAATTTTATTTCAGCCGTCCTATTAACATATCATTATTATCATGCAAATATTACATTATCTTTCGAACTCGAACTCAGTTCTATATGCAGGGAAATTATTATTGACACATTCATACTTATTCCATTTACCTCACGTTGTCGCTTCTATTTATTCAATTTTAGTGTCAACTATTTTACCATCTATCGTGAATTCTGATCATCGGCGATATTATGCGACCTTCCTGCTGATGAAATGCATATTCATACAAATATACGCATAGACAAATCTATATATATATATATATATATAACAC
>NW_018108226.1:227912-240926 GCF_000183805.2 Loa loa | reverse complement strand
TACTATATATATATATATATATATAACACATAGCTACATGAAGATAACTACATATCCGTACGAAGCAGAAGACAGCAAAATGCATTGCAGTGTAGGAAAGGAAGCTGAGAAAGGAAGTCAAATTCCAATGAAATGGATAGATGCGAAAAGCTGGACATTCATAAAAAAGGTTGATGAGAACCGCACCCACAATCCTTAGATGATCAGAACAGCAGTGGTAAAATTAACGATAACGACAGCAACAAAGGCAATGTTGAGGTGGTTAGAGATAAATCCATAATACATAAGATATCCATCATTTATATTCGCCATTAAAAATGAATACTAAAAACAATCACAATGACAATCATCATCATTTGGGACCCCATGAGGAACAAAACGTTCTAATAATATGCTCTGCTAGAAACACAAACAAGAATTCATTATGCATGGAGTGTTAGAACGATCAAAACCATAATACCCACTTTACCAACAACAACTACCGTCAGTATTGCCATAACAATAGATTCACGTCCATCTAGGAGACGCGTCATTTATATGTCCGATAAGTCCACCACTCTGTGACCAATTAGTAGTTTCTAGGAGCGATATCGTTTTTTTTAGAAGAGCGATTCTAATGAATCACGGACTGATGAAGATACACTTACAAATGCCTCGTTCTCTGCGATGCGCACTGGTAGCAAATACTCAGTAATTTGCAGCGCATCTGCTTATTTTCATTCATTTTAAAATTGCAATTAATCCGTGCACGAATATTATTTATTCTGTTCCCTTACAATTAAAAATCGAAAATGAACCATCATGCCCACTGTTAATAGAGAAGATATCAAGGGTAAAGAATTTTAATTTAAAATTCGTCATATATATTACTGAAAGGTAAATGACTTGTTAAATCAATTACCAAATAAAAACAACCATTTACTTGATAGTAATTCATTTGCACATGAATACAATTTCAAAAAACAAGTCGAAAATGAGGTGTACTGATAAAAGGAACAGCATACATCATTGAAATCCTAAAGCTAAGTAACCAGAGGAGTGTTAGACTAGTTAATAGCGTCACTATTACACTCAGCACAATTAATTTAATAATATCACCACGACTTTTCCCAAGCAGATCTTTCAGGCAAGTTTTCGAATTCGAAATCTTAAATTTGAATGAATTCTTTCTTATATCTGAATAAAAAAATTTTTTTCTTAAATTTGAATAAATTTACATGGATTGGTTCCATGACATAAAGATGAATCTTTTAATGTTTGTTAATTACATCAAACAAATAAAAGCTCACAATATTTCTTTCCTTCTTTTTTGAATTTGAGAATCAGAAACAAATATACCCATTCTCAATTCCTCACATAGCACTTCATAAATATATTAGAATATAAATTAGAACACCAAACACGAAGCAAATTCTACATAGGATAAATTTCGAATTAATATGAAAAATATCACTTCCAAGAAGATTTGGAACAATCCTTGCATTCAATACACTCTCTAAAATAACAATCTAAACCTTGCGTTAATTCATAACACGCTAATGAAACTTCATTTGATAAATACATTAAACACTATGCGATGTTTAGTTCACTAGTTATTCTCACGAGGCGAGTGCAAGGACCTCTCGATTATGCACCTCGCATAACCATAAAAAAAAACATGCGACATCATACATATGGAAGCAAAATTTCAACCTGGAGAGCTAATATGAGATTTCGTCGAATTTCCAAAACTTGAAATTTTGAATCTTTTTAACAACTAGATAAATTACGTGGATACATGCTTATGTGACATTAAAAAAAATGTTGCATTGCAAGCAACTTTTAATGCAAACAAAGCTGTTCATCTGCATCACCAGAATCAGCATGATGAAACATTCTTTTTATGCAAAGCAATTCTAAAAAACAAAGAAGAATGAAGCAAAAGACTAGAATATATGAATGCATACTCAGAATTAACAATAGATGTGCACTAGATACAAGCAAAAAAATAAACGGGATATTCACAAAATTTCAGCAGAAAAAACGGAATTGCTTTTTTAGTAATTTGCTTTTTTAGCGTTATTGTTTTTCACGAGTCATAAAAAATGGAAATTCCAGAAGAGTCCAAATAACTGATCAATTCTTTTTGAAGCCGTGAATTTTTAAGACAGACGATGAAGGTATCGAACAAAGTCTGATATAGCTACGATATTTCCATAAACTAAACACGTAAATTAAGATGTGTGTGTAATAATTTGTTGTTACAGGCCCAAGACGTATTTCATTTTGAGAATAATCCTCAGTGGGAAGCAAAGAATTGCAAAAAATAGTGAACACAGTTCATAAACGGACCATGGTGCGCATGCGCCATTGGCATATAGCACAAATGTTAAGCCATCACCAAATGTATCATTAATGCGATAGTAGTTCCTGTAATAAAGTAGCACTATTATTTTGTTTTCGATAAGTAAAATGACACATCCTAATGTAGACAGCTCTGAAAATGACTGGTGCTAATGGAAGGATTAAATGATTTGACGGATAACATCATAAGCCTTTCTTACAAGGTTAATGGATACAGAATTTGATTTCAGTTACACTAAACTAAGTACTGCAGTGAGTGACCAAGTCCTACAGTAGAGAGACCTCAATGATGTAAATTACATTGTACGATAATGGCTGAGAGGCCTAAAGTAGCTGTCTAAAGTAGTCCTAAAGTAGTCGGTTGCATTTTAGCATCTGCTACACTGTTTTTAAAAATATTGTAATAAGAGTAAGAAAGACTGGTATCATTGCTAAATCACTACTCCTTTCTCTACACCAGTTACAACACTGAATGTACAATCATATCAAACCACTATGAAGCGCGGTTAGTTGAGTAATCGAACTATTGCAAAGCACTCACAGTGATTAAAAAGCAAAAATACTTTGTAGTGTACACCTTTTGTTTATATTAATTGTAAACGATCTACGCGATGTTTTGTAGGTAATGTCCATAGAACCTAATAAACGGAAAAATGTTGTTGATTATCCTTTAGCTTATTAATAGAATAACTAATTACCGATAAACGTCAATATCTATATGAAAAAGGAAAATAAACTTACAACAGTGTAGTATGATGGCAAAAACCATGTTTTTTGTAGAAATTTATGGCACCGTAATTTGTAGCTAATACATGTAAATAAACAGCTTTTGGATATGGTGGTCGTTGAACTACCATAAACATAAGATGATCAAGCAGACGTGAAGCGAAACCACGCCGGCGATAAGGTGGACGTACAGCAACGCTTAATATATACACTACCGGCAAACAGTTACCCGACAAAAGATCACGGTCCTAAAAATACCTAACCTATTTATTTATTCATTCACACAGTATTGGATTCTCGGACGCTACGCCCCGGACGACATATCTTTTAACGCTTGCGGAAATATTTCATTTAATTCGTGATTAGGCTATCACTCTATATCTTTCTCTCCCTCATATTCTTTTGCTTCACTGGTCTTGCTATAATAATGAATTTGATATATGAGCTTTATTAAATTTATATAGGAATACAAAAAAAGAAAAAAAAACCTCAGCATTGCACTGAGACAAGATCTTCAGCTCAGCAACAAGAATAGCAGCGAGTGCACCTTCATAAGTGATTCCGAAACTAATCAATTTACCATTTAGCACTTCCTCAAACCAGCAATCCGGATACTGTATGGGAAAAGATTCGAGGCAAATTGTTTTGACAACATCCATATCGTGCATGCACAACGATCGTATGCTACACTTTTCATCCTGATGCACATCACTGCTTCCAGATCCATCACGGAGACAATTCATAACTTCCCTATCACTCAGCATTTCTCGCCAATCCTTCATTGCTTTCAATGTCCACTAAATATTCATCGCCCTCGATGTCCACAATCCATCATCACCTTCGATGACCACTAAATATGGTACATCGCTTATTTTATCTATAATAACGCACTCTGGCTATTATCTGCATGAAAGTGCGACAGCTGACTATCTGGGAAATATTACTTATCTATTGCCACAGAACCACTACCAGATGTCAACTGTAAATGAAGCGTAAAACAAGCCGAACAAACATTACCAAATTTGGCGGCCGTTTGAACCATCCCGCAATATCGAGGCGACCGGAATAATGTTCGAACATTCAACGAATAAAAATGAACAAATGGCCATACAAGCATGCAAATATCTGCAAGCAAGCATGCACATCTTATTGCAGCCAAACATTCGAACTGCGCCATACTTCGAAGTAATGCTTTCTCAAAAGCCCCATACCACATAACGCCATACTATCAGCTGATCTCCAAGTGTTAGACCCTTGCACAAATTTGAAGCCAACCTACATGGAAGCCAAGCAGCTTTAAAACAACACACCCAACTGAGCGATACTTTCGAAACGAGTACCGTATAGCGAATGAATTTAATGCGGCCACTAAGTGAACAAAGACTCATCACTCTTGGAGGAAGATGCATAGACATGCTTTTTTTTTGACACGTTTGTTGTGAAAAATTTGCTTCGTTATGTAAAGTTAACTGAACGATACAGTTCAAATGAGTTATTTTGATCAGAATCTTTTCATGTATACCATATTTTAGATCAATGAAGCGAGCATTGCGTTCAATTTATGCGGACATATATGTAAAAGATGCTCATCGTGTCAGGGGTACACCACGTGTTGCTCGGCCTTGGAGGCCTAAAGTTATCGCTTGGGCTGGACCAGCTGCATTTTATCGTAATAGGTTTGCATATTAGAGCGAATTATTTTATATAAATTTTGGTTTGTCAGTTAGGTAATTGATAGGAACTCCCCCTAACAAAATCGTACTATCTTACCAAAAGTTGGATCCTTCCAACACACGGTCGTGATAGGTTCCTTCACAGGACTTCATGTGAGTACAGCCGTGTTTTTAATTGTTTAGCACATAAATCTGTGGTTACTATTACCAATCTATGAGATATGTGGATAATATTTCTCCAAATTTTCCTTACAGATTTTATGAGCCGAATGCTTGGTATAAAGCACGAATAACAAAACCTGTACTTTATCCGAAAATGTATGTCATTGATCCAGACAATCATTTGTTGTCGCTGAAAGAACGTTTAGCAGGTTATTTCTTTCTCTGTTTTCCCCCAACATTTGAAGTTCAACTAAGGATGACTTTTTCTCAGAAGACTTTTTTGATTAAACTGGGAATCAAAACTGTATTTGAAGCAGGACTGTAATAATCCTTATTGTTACAGTACCGGAGACACAAAGATATGACATTGGTTTCAAGAAAAAAAGTTCGATATCAATACCATCGCAACTATGGGAGCCGGAAAATGTTCTAAAATCATCTAAGAAAATGCAGTGTACGTCTGACTTCTATGTTTTCAATGCTATAAAATATTCAATTTTCACATTTTCTTCTCAGACAATTTTAACAAAATGTTATATATCTTGATGATTCCTTTTAGGTTAATTTGGATATCGTTCTATGATGAATTATGGGATTTGAACGAACTCACTTCGTTTTTGTATTATATTGTATAACAATACGAAACTCTTTTGTATTAAGAATGATGAATGTAATACAGGTGTCTATACAAAATTTGTATAGGGATCCATACCAAAACCATCATCAGTTGATTATTCTTCATCATTAATGAAGTTACTGTTTATATTCAATGCATTAGTAATAATTACTTCTTGTCATTGCAGTGACAATAAATTTAAAAGCGGTGGAACATTGGCAGTTGAGTATTTTTCATCATTATCGCATATTTGATGATCTTTTTCACTCAAACATCTTCTTCCACAATACACAAAATATGCAACTTAAATGGGGCAGTATTGGTCTATATCAGGGAAATCTGATCGATGCCGCTGATACAAGTACATACCTGAATTTCGAAATAGAGCAGGAATTCATAAATATTGCTTTGGATAGAGACCTTTGATTGTCCGAAGATGTCTGGAACAAATTTCCAAGACTGAATTCAGACCCAGTATAAGTTCTGTTTCGAATATTATCTTTCATTGTCACTGTTTAGGTAAAAAGCCAGAAATATCGATTGAATCATTAGATGGCGGATTCAGTTCATTCATATTGTTGAATCTTGATGGAAACCCATATGACTGCAGTGGCGAAGTTGTGCATTGGCTGGTAGCTAATATTCCCGATGGTAAATCTGTAACTGATGGGACAGAAATAGTTCCATATCTGCAAGTGATGCCATTCAAAGGAACTGGTTATCACAGAATTGCTTGTTTATTGTTGCGGCATAACGAAGTTATTAATTTAGCTTCAAAAAAACCAAAAAGGTAGCAGGTGTTAAATCTTTCCAGCAGCATCATTTTTGGTTAGTGAAGGAAAGCAGGTTTCCTATTGTCGATTATAATTACGATAAAATGATAGAGAAAAGTTAATGCAAGTTGGTAAATTGCTGTAAGGCTTGCAACAACGGAGTGGGATAGAACATATTAAAGTAATGTATTGCTATTTTTGGATATTATTGTAATAATTGGTTTTCTGTTTTGATTTCTAGTGTAACACTGATGAGTCGAATCTTCAATGTTGGCCGATTGTATAAAGAGTTTGAAAAACAATGGACTCCTTCTGCTCTTTCATTCGCTCAAGCTTCATGGGATGTTTCTGTTAATGAAACGCTTCACAGAATTGGTTTGTTACAATCGTTACTTTCTTTGAAACATATGTGAATATTTTATGTCAAATATTGTTTGAAAATATTGAGCTCCTGTCCTGTTTTTCATTTTTATTTACATCTCCCTGTGATCACTGCTGAATGACGTGATATAGTTTTAACTCCAGAACTCTTCGCATTTCATATGTGCATTTAAAGATAATATAGCCTTCAACGAATGCTGCGTTACGAAAAAGATGGTAAATCTTGACTTATATGTAAGACGAGTGTATTCTACCAGTATCTTTCAGGGATGAAGTCACCGATTTATGAATATCAATATAATCCGCCAGTGAAAGTGAGCCAGAAGGAATTTCCATTAAAACCTCAGCCGTTTAATTTGTATGTTCTTCATAGATTAGCCTTCGCTTTTCTAGTTTGAAACTTTCCATTTGGCAACATACATGAATGTATTGAACTTTTCTTTTTGGATTGCAGATACTTGGATCAGTTTCGAAATCCAAAGGAGGTACATGCGGATTTGTTGAAGAGACGTTTGCAAATGCGAAGGATAGATAAAAACCCGGAACAACCTAAATATCCTGACATCGACTATGTTGAACATAAGAAGAACATGCCGTTTTGGCAGCATGATAATTTGATGAGGAAGAATTCTGGATCCGGTCGATACAAAGCTCTATGGAGCAATCCAATCAGCTAATTCGCTGAACATCGAAGATCTATAACATTTAGTTTGTTTCCCACTCGGAGCTTTCAAATGTCGGATTAACTAATCCGACATGAATATATTCCAGTTGTCTTTATGCGTTTACTTATGTACCGTTCATCAGTAACTATTGGATCGCTCATTTTCAAATGTATATTTTTTGCGGGTACTGGTTCTGCAGAATGTTTATTTATAGATAGTGTTGTTGATTGCCGGCTAAATTACTATTCACCGACAATAGTTTGATCACTGATGATAGTTACATTTGTATTGATAAAAATAAGAAAATAATGGATTCAAAAGTTGAACGTTTTATACCGAATATTATTAGAAATGTTTCCGAATTGTTGATGACCATGTTATTATTCTCATGCATTTCGAAAATATAAAGATACAGAATATGTGAAGAATATGTTGAATTATTTCGGAGTAAGAAGTCGCAAGAAGGTAATCCAAATCGAGACCATTTGGGTTTGAAACAAACATAATTTGCATTAGAGGCGGCATTCAACTCCTGTCTCCAGAGGAATATTTTTAAAACTTGTTTTTTGAGGTAAATGAAGACCACATTCGTCAACTCAGACATGAAGTGATGAAGCAATAAGGAAATGTCATTGTTTTGGGTAGGATATGCTGAAACTGATCTGAGCAAAAGTTCTACGAGGAGGAACAGTTACACAAATGAATAAATTAGTGGTGATATTTGTCCCGCGTGTTTAGCTAATTTGTCATAGACATAACAGAGAAAAGTAGTCCATTATAGGGAACTGAACGGAATTTGATAACCGTCATCGTAACACTTTTGGATTTTTTAAATCATCTAAGCCAAACTATTTCTATCTGGAACCGAAAGAGGTCAACCAGTATGTTAATTCGGGCTAACGAAATGAGACTTGAGCATATAAGAGTGGATAGGAAAAGAGTGCATTTGGTAAAAAAATATGTCATTATGAGAAGGGCGGGATAGGGACATGGACGACCATTCATTATTCTTAGGATGTTAACCTGGTGAAGAAGAAAAAACAATCAAGGATGCCTATCCAGTATCAATTCAACGATTTTCAATTTTATACAAATTGCTAAGTACGATGCACACTCATACCTGTCCCAGCAGTTTGGATCTTCAAGTTTAGAAGGAGGCATACTCAAGCCAAGTTATTCCATAACCATTGAAACATAAATGTGTTGTGTGCAGATATATACACATACACACCACACACACCACACAACACATACACACGCACGCTCACCACACACATGTGCATATATACACACACAACACCCATACATACACACACACACACACACATACACATACACACACATGCATACATATATTATGTGAAAAGAAATGGAAGGGGTTTTTCAGTTGTAGTTGAATTTATGTGCGATGGAGCACTGCTTGTGCACATTATTCCACTCTTCTGTTGCACAGCCATTTGTCATTGGTTTTCCCCACTGATTCATGTTTGTCCGCATGTTTCTCATTTTATCAATGCTGTTTGTCTGTCCGCACGTTTCCGGATTTATGAGTGTGTATTTGTCAGTTTGTTAGTGAATTTCTCTGTTTGTCTATTGTCTCGGCGCTTTTTGAGAGAAGCTTCATAAGAAAGTATAGCAGCACACTCTTATTTCAGCTTGTGGACAAGCAAAATTATTTCTAGCGGGGAAGAAGGCAGACACTGGCTGGAAGGAGTTTTTGCAAGGACACATCCATCATCATCATTCTTCATCTTGATACGACCTCAGTATCGTCGATGTTTCCAGCATGACGCTTAACGTCTATATCGCTTCTATCACGGCAAATACCGAGGTAAGCTTTTTTCGCTAATTATAATTAAAAGGCTTCTGTGATAATCGCAAACTTTACTGGTTTTAGAGAGGTACTGGGTACAGGTTATTTTAATTTTATTTGGTAGTGCTATTAAATGGGCTTGATAACAATGACTAGCACTGAAAAGAATGCTTGAAGGATGCTGATTGTTACCCGAAAGATGTGTTTGATATAATATAATTTTGCAGTAATTTTGCAGTTTGATATAATTTTGCAGTACTTGATAGACAAAGTCCAAGGTATTATTAACACATCTAATACAAGGCTAAGAAATTAATACTGAACAGGAATTAGGGATAATCTTAAATTTTGAAATTGAACTGTTGTAAAGCAAAATTTCTCAGACAGTTTTCCACAATCTAGGCTGCTAAAAAGACAATGGTTTTACCAAATTTTCAAAAAACAAGGCTTCAAGATAGTCGTTCAGTTCCCGCGTTCCTATGCACTGAACCCCAGTTAATCACCGGTAAGCCTTTCTGACTATTCGTGAGATTTAGTCATCTTAAGTTTTCAAGGATTAGTTTGGCGGAAATTTTCTATTTTGTCGAAGCAATATCTTGAATGGCGAACATCTTTTGTCATACATAACTAATGCCCTGTTCCTTATTGAAATACTTTTAATTGCTGAATTTTTTGAAAGGGAAAAGATCAAAATAAATTTGAAAAGTCAGGGGTATTGTGGGTCTCGCTAATAAAAGAAAATTGTTTTTTATATGAACGAGGTAAGCCGGGATAGGGGAAATCTTTTGAGAACCTAACTTTACAGTAAGAAAATTAAGCATATGAATCTTAACTCAATGAGTAAATTCTCGATATATCGGTAATTCATTTCAATAGCTAATCATGGATAATTCGTTATCACTCCGTTTCTCGAAAATTTCTTTAGATCGTGTTGTTTTCGTATTCGAATTTGTTAAGACAATTTTTTTATTTCACGTCGTACACGAATTTTCGGTGAATGGATACAGTGTTGCATACTAAACAGTGCAGTGTAAACAGTTTAAATCTTATATCAATTTTATTAACTGAAATGTTTTGTAAAAATTTGGGAGACATTCCCTGAATCCTTATTTGTATGCTCGAGAGTATGAAGGCTTTTGTTCTTCTCTTCCCTCTCCTGCCTCCTCTTTTGCCTTTTCTTCCGCACACTGTCATCACATTTTATAGATTTGTAATTTGATATCTGATATTTTTTATAGACCCATTTAATGTTGTCGAATGAAAAACAGCACGGATCGAATAACAAGCACGCGGACATTCCCTTCCCTTTCCTTCCTTTACCTTCACAGCATTGCATTTCTTCTAAATATAATTTCGGTTACTTTTTCGTTTTCTCCCTGCTATCGTTTCGTTGTCGTTGCGTAAACTTTTTTTTTTTTCGACAAAATACTATAAAATCTGCTCGAAATTTTTTTAATAAAAATTAGACACAATAGAGTATGTTTTTTAGTCAAAATTTTCCGATCAAAATAGGATTTTTTCGTAAAAATAAGATGGATTTATGAGATTAACTCTTGCGTCTTCTCCTCTGTTAAAGTTAAAAATATATTGATATTTAATTTGCTGAAAGTTATCGCATAGTAATCATCATGATTAATGGATTCATCTTAATGTTGAAGAATCTTAATGTTTAATTACGACAGTTTCTGTCGTATGATCCTCCGAAACATGAAAAGAAAATTTTTGATTTCATGTTATTTATTACACACCTTAATGATATTTTTACTTCGACTTCAGTTAGCATACAAAAAAATCACTGCTTTTAAATAACAAATTATCTTGAATATTTCATGTAGAGGAACTGTTCAGTATTTTGGTGACGGTAACCTCTACTATCAGTTTTAAAAATGAAAAATTGAAATATTTCCAGTTCCTCATCAGTTCTTAAACATTATGCTATATTTTAATTCAAATATCCCTCGTGAAAAATTGGGTTAGGCCTGAAACAAAATGCCGGATGTGTTGAGGGAGATCCGGAATCAACATAGTTGTTTTTGAAAGGATTAAATTGGCAAATAAATAAGTTATGCAAAATGAAAGCTATTGATGCTAGATGATCGATACGGTTGAGAAGTGTCGTGTTGATTAGGAATCAGATTGAAAGTTATTAAAACTTGATTCTGTAAACTTAAATCGTTCCTAAATATTTCAATCAGATTACATCACGCTTTCTTGAGGGATTTGCGAAGGACTGACGTTTTTACTACGAGGAGAAATATCGGATTTTTGCTATATTTCACGGTGAATTTCACTGTATTGTTCTTCAAAAACGTACTTCTTGTGGCAAAGTATGAATGATTATCTGAAAGAATGAAATTTTTAGGGGATTTCTTGAATTTGGGAATCAGATGATGCAGAATAAACTTAAACTGATCATAATTAGCTGGTGGAAGTTTGTAACTTCGACAGTGATTTCTCTTTATTTGTTATTAAAACTTTACTTTCAATTTGGGAAGATTTCTTCGAGAACTTCAAATTTTAGGAATGAATTATGACGATTCTTACCGAATAAGATTAATTTATATGTATTAGCGATATAAATACCATTAGAGCACCTCAACTGATCAAAATTTCGAATCAGATCTTGCATGTCAGATTTCGCCATCATTAAATGAATTTGATCTGCCACCTCAATACATGTAAATTTGTTGATGCTACACTGCCCAGTTTGTTCTCATGTAAAATTTGTTTATCTTTTGCAGTCATATTCAAGATTCTGTTCAAAAATGCATATGCTACTAATAGAATTGAACAGAGGGTATTACCGCCATATCTCAAACTGGTTTTTATATTGTTATTTCAAATTCGAAATAATTTTCTTTACATTTATTCACCTTAAACAAATTGTCTTATTTTTTCGTCACTAATGACAGGATTCTTCCAATAATTTTTTCATTTCCTTTTCTCCTTCTGCACTTTTGTTGACTAAGCTGTTCAGCAGTTTATCTAATCTTTATACTATTATTATTCCTTCCTATCATCCATATAGCAGAGAACAAAGTTTCTTTGAATGGGAATGAAAATGCGACACTTTTTCAACCACAACTCGAAAGTTTTTCTATGTCTTGAAAATGTTAATCAAAGAGCAATAACAATGTAAGATCGTCTAAGTCGTTTGTAATTTCTGTTTCTTTGGAAAATTTCACTTTGTCGAGAAATGTTTTTTTATCGTACAACATAGCATTTGTCAGGATTACTTACCAGTTGTTTCTACTGTCTTTTAAAAAATCATCATTGTTGTTCTAAATCTAAAGGAATAAGAGTTTTCCTTCCTAAGATTGTATCATTATATATCATAAGCTTATGTTTGCAAATGCTATTATAGTTACAGTATTCTCTCCATTCCAATTTTATGCAAAAAGTGGAGATAAAAATGACGAAAATATAAAGGTTGTAAGACATGAAACAGATGTCAAATAAAAGATGGAATTAAAGAGGGATGAAATTTCCATTTTTGAGATAAACTATTGTAAAAATAATTGATAGCTTCGTTTGGCGGTTCTTAATAAATTTTTGGGGATCAGATAAAAGAAATGAATTTTTAGGGAAGAATTACTTTTACTTCCACTCTTTAAAACTTAATAAGCATAAAATAAACGAGGTGAGTATACTGGAAAGTAGATTAGTTTGTTTTATGTTATAGGCAGTTTGAATTCAAACTTCCCCTGTTCTTTTATCTTTTCGATTTAGTAATTCATCAGTAGGTCTGGTTTTAATGAATTTCTCGAAATTAGTTTTCCCATGCTTAAATGACAAAATCAATATTAAATTCATTATAAATGGCATCAACTTCCAAATTGCGGTGGGATTATAATGATTATGA
>NW_018108226.1:218329-227640 GCF_000183805.2 Loa loa | reverse complement strand
CTGGGATCATATTTCATATCATATGATTGACATTTTATTTTTCATATTTTTAGAATTTTAAATGAAATTTTACATTAAAAAAAATTTAACCGTTAAAACATCAAATAATTTTCCTTTTTTGTTCGAAAATATGTAAGGATTTTGATAATCAGATAACGATAGCAATGATCGTTTAAAATTGTATTTGTAATTTTAACAGTTTGTCCTACTAGGCCATTTTCCGTTACTATTGGTACTATTCTTTGCAAATGCTATTATAGTTACAGTATTCTCTCCATTCCAATTTTATGCAAAAAAGTGGAGATAAAAATGACGAAAATATAAAGGTTGTAAGACATGAAACAGATGTCAAATAAAAGATGGAATTAAAGAGGGATGAAATTTCCATTTTTGAGATAAACTATTGTAAAAATAATTGATAGCTTCGTTTGGCGGTTCTTAATAAATTTTTGGGGATCAGATAAAAGAAATGAATTTTTAGGGAAGAATTACTTTTACTTCCACTCTTTAAAACTTAATAAGCATAAAATAAACGAGGTGAGTATACTGGAAAGTAGATCAGTTTGTTTTATGTTATAGGCAGTTTGAATTCAAACTTCCCCTGTTCTTTTATCTTTTCGATTTAGTAATTCATCAGTAGGTCTGGTTTTAATGAATTTCTCGAAATTAGTTTTCCCATGCTTAAATGACAAAATCAATATTAAATTCATTATAAATGGCATCAACTTCCAAATTGCGGTGGGATTATAATGATTATGACTGGTTATAACTGATTTGAATTTGTTATAACTGATTGGCTATAATTTGATTTGTTATGATTGATCTGATTTGTTCAGACTTAATTCTATATTGAAACAAATTCTCAGGTGCGCAAGCAGGTGCAGAAAGTTTTAATGGTACTTGATGGATTAGGTGTTCCATTTAAAGCGATTGACATAACATTACGAGGTAACGAACAGTATCGAGACTTCATGCGACAAAATGCCTTGAATGAGCGGTGCGATGGAGTTCCTTTACCGCCTCAGTTTTTCGTTGATGACGAATATCTGGGAGTAAGTCTCGGCTTAAAGAATTTAGATTTAAAAAACTTTAAGGCCTGCAAAAATGAAATTAAGAACTATGGAACGCTGCTTTTTCAAATAAAAGGAAAAACAGAGGAGAAAAAGGGGGAAACAATTGAGAGAGCAAGCATAAATGTTGTTCGGAGGAAGAGGAGAAAAAATAAACCTATTATAAATGTAATTGTCTGTGGCAGAAACAGTCGGCATATCTCTTATTAAGAAGAATTTATTTATGCTGATTCAACTATCAAAATTTGCAGAATTATATGGATTTTGAAGAAGCAGTCGAAGATAATCAATTACCAGAATTTCTTCGCTTGATACCTTCATCAGCAGTAAGTTTTACCGTTGAATATTCACACCCTTGTCGGTTTTCGAAATTGTTTTTTGAATTGATATGAAAAGTGCTAGTGATATAGAAGGGTTATCAGTCTTTTACTTTCTTTCCTTACCATGATTTTATTTGTCAAAACGAAATGAGGAATAACAGTACAAAATCAGGAAAAAATTCTAAAAATAGCACATTTGAAAAATTTATTGTGCGTAATATGCTACATCAGTTGGCTATTTTTACACTTCACAGGAAGCAGCAGGGTAGGAAGCGGAAGACTAGGAAAGTGTAAAGAAGGAACGAAAAGGCTTCAAATCGGTCGTATCTTCATTTGTATGTATAAAATAGTGAAGTTTTACAGTAAATTATGCTTCTATATAATTGGCATTTATTGAATAGTCAAAGGGTTAGAAGTTGTGAAATATTCTTTTTAGCAAAAGAAGTGAATCATTTGTAAGGTAAGTCTGAATACCTTTTATCTCTGTGATCGTTTCTGCATTACACGTGCCAATATTTGTTTTTAATAGTATTCCGTAGCATACAGGGACATAAGGAACCTTGCAGCAAATCAGGGTCACTTTGTTTCAAGAATGGAATTCTGTGAAGGTGACCTCCTCTCATTACAATACATCTTAAAATTTAAAGCATGTTTGCCAGAACTTTCGCTTATATCAGTACTTCCTCAGTGTCAACGCTTCATAGCAGCACTACTTACTATTCGAAATTTGAATTTCTTTTCTTATAAATAGTTGCAAATGTTCACTGCATTCATTTCGACGATCAGTAAAATTGGATTGGTTGACAGACGGCTTGAAACTACCAGAATGAAGGGTCAGTAAGTTGCGATTTCTGAGTAGACTGGAGAGTGACAGATGATCATCATCATCTATGATTTCCTTCTCTTAATATCGTCCGCTGGTCTACCCATCAGTCTAGGAGTGTGTTGACATTATGGACAAATAGGTTGCCAGTGCTCTCAATAAACGGAAAGGCAGTTTTATACTTGCAGCAATTAAAATAAGGTGCTGTTTCTTAGGGTATTCTAATTGCAATAAGAGTTGAGAAAATCTTGCTTCATTTTAAACACTTTTTTTGGCTCTTTAAATACACACGCCATCATTTTTCAATTGCACAGTATTATTGTAAAGATCTATTTGTGCTTGTAATGCTGTCGACCTCGCTTCAATCTTTCTAATTCGTATTATATTGAGAAAAAAAATAAAAAATAAAAAAATTATTTCAGGAAGATGAGGACGATGATGAAGGGGAGGATGAGGGAGATGAAGAAGAGGGCACAAGTGAAGGTGAAATATCCGAGAAATACAACGATAATTATGGTGAAGAGGGGGAGGATGAGCAAGAATGGGATGAGGAGGAACAGGTTGATGAGCAAGTGGAGAATGATAGTGGCGATGTATCAAGTGGTTTGGGTAGTTCAAGTAATGAAGATGATTCCGAAGGGAGTTCAGAAAACAAGGTAATAATAGGTAGTGATATCGAGGGAGATAAGGTAAAGAGTGAAGAAAGGACGGAAGGGGATGATGAACAATATGAAGGGGAAAAGGAGTTGGAGGATGATGAGGTAGAGTTGGAGGATGAGGATTTTGAGGATGAAAATGAGATTGAATGACAATGATCATTATGTGATGAACTTAGATTACTCGCCTTAAAATTCCTCTCGTATTGTTGGCTGCTTTGCTTGTTCTCTGATTTAAATGCCAAGGTTATGAAATGAATTCACCGGAGTAGTAGAATGACGGTAAGAAAGTATTTGGCCCATTCAGAGTAAATTGTGGATTTTGAGCCTCACAAATCTTTTAAGTGGAGATACCAAGTTGAGATTGTTTTGATCATCTCTGATCTCGATTTTAATTAAAAGTAAACGTATTGAGGAAGTCCAGCGTGACAAATTTTACAGTTCTTCAAAGCTGCTGTTCTTTTGTTGGGGACCAAATGTTCCTTCCCAAAATAGCCAACTTACCTGACTTAGTCTTTCAGCTACTTCGTTCCTTCAAAGATAATCACACACTAACTGGTATTGAATCCGGAAAACTCTCCCCTCAACGCCTCCAATTTTACCAGGACTTGCAGACATTTTGCCTCTTAACGAATGTGTTTTATCTAAAGGAATATTTTTAAAAAAGTTGAGATGAATATAAATGATTTTGGAAACTAATACTCTAGTACTCGTCTCCTCGTCACCTTGTTATAATATTTATGCAATTTACTCATTGTTTTATTTATTGTGGACAAAAGTTTATCATGTTTGGCAGTCACTACCAACAAAACTCTAACAATGCATGCAAGGGGAATGGACTATTAGAAGTACGCTATGCCGTTCACTTTTCTTCAGGCATTTAATATTGAGTTGTGCGTGGAGGGATCTATTACAAATGAGATAGAACGAAAAAAAAAATGATGAGAAATAACATTCTCAACGTTTTGGACGTTTCATTTCATTCCTTATCACTGAGCAACTTCAAGAGGAGGTAGCAAAACAAAAGTTCACGACAAATCCTGAACTTGGGGAGACACAGAGGGCGTATCATTTTATAACACTTTGAACAAGTCGAAATTGAAATTGTAAAGATTAGTTCAATCGGTGCCAAAATATTTGGTTGTAAACCAAAACGGTATCAATGGGTTGATGTCGCTTGTGAGTATGGATATCTTGGGAAATTGACCCATAACTTGTTTGATGCCTGCAAATTCAAGTCTTGTCTTATTCCCCATGAGGCATTCAATGAGAAAAGATTGAAATTAGAAGTTTTCCAAAGAAATCAAGCAGGACGTTTAAAAAATCTCACATGATAAACGTGACTTTGAATTTTGCAAATCTTACCGGCAGGTGTTGCGAACAAAGTTAACAGTAAAATGTTCTCCTCAATTACACCATTTTCGACCAATACTGATACTGCCTTGATTACCGTGGCACCTGTGCCTTGAAATACAACGACTGAACAACACCGAAAAAAATAACTAATGGAAAGCCTTCATTTTTAGGAATAAGTAAATTAAGCATCTGCACCAAAATGGACAACTTTCACCCGAACTTTAGCTCTATGAAGTTTTCAATTTTAAATGTATAAGGTTTTCACTGCACAAGAAACATTCCCACTGATCTCCTATTTTCGAAAAGAAGTCATTTTGCCAATTAGTTAAGACCCACGCAGCGAACAACAAGTAACTGAATCAAATGGATGTATATTAGTCTAAAGTGCAAGTTTTTACGAAAATCACGGAGTGCGGGAGGCATTTCGTTACAGTCTATATGAACGCAATAATGTTTGGTATTCCTATATTTGAAGTTGTTATACCCATAAAACTTACTAAGCAGTGGGTATAAAAGTAGTACTCTTCGATGCTTGATGTCTGGCATCAATCGGGCATATAGCAATCTTGTGTCGTCACCTACCAACATTTTACCAATGCGGACCGATCTATGACAAAACTGGTATGGAATTGCTATAACAAAATTATTAGCAGAAATCATCGTTGCACCCAAACTGTACTTGGAACTGATGACTTGGTGTGGTTTCGGCCCCTAGTGCTATGAATATTTTTTTATTTCGTCTTCAGAGATGTCGCGAAAAGATTTCGTCCATTTAAGCGTATGAAATTCATTTTCTTAAGTTGCATATCCCGAAAATTCGGTCCACTTTACCAAGTTTCCAAATAGTACTACGTTATGTCGTGCATGATACGTTACCCGTCGACGCCCTTAACACATCTGCTCAGAATTCTTTAGAACCTGTTCATTGTCCCATCCCTCAGACTTGTGGATAAGTTGTTGGTGTTTTCACCGCATGGCTTTCGATAGGCTAAAAAACGCCATCTCCTGGGCTTACTTGAAGCCTTCATCAATACTGAATCATATGGTCATCCATAATGAGAAATTTTAATTTGATGCAGTAGTGATCCTTTATAATCTTTTCCTCAGTGTCAGATTAATTCCATGCAAATCCAATCGAGTTCAAAATTTCCGGTGAGAATGCAATAGCAACCTAAATAAGCGTAAGAATTATCTGAGTCAACGGAAACTCATTTATAATTAAAATTAATAAAGTAACCTGCAACACTGCCGCAAAGCTTGCTCCATCGCCTCACCTCCTCGACATATCGAAACACCGCAGTTTCCTCGACAGAAGGCAATACCTTTATACTTTACATGTGCTGGAGTTTCTATTTCAATGTTTGCATAAGGCAGTCGGTTCAGACCCTCTTCAACTACCAACCTAATCAATCGATCAGCATAGAATACGAAATCCGAATGACTTGTTTCCCTGAAAAATTCCTGCATAAGTCCCTTCCCGTACACATTAAACATTCAGATATAGAAAACAAGATGTAAAAGTAATATTCGTAAGATTAAAAGTTTTACATGGAGAAGGAATGAAGCTTACAACTCAGACCTGGCTTTTATGTAAACTACTTTTTTCTAGTATCTCAAAAATAAAAAAGAAATAAATGATCATTTATCGATTCAATGGCACTAACCTGTCCATTATGATAGTTTGCAATTCTATGATTTGGTCGGTACGTTCCAATACGTGAATATTTTCCATACCGGCGCCACCATTTCGTTTTTCATTAACATTACCCTCCGCTGCATCTCTGAGTATTTTGGCACGAATAAAACTCTCCCCCATATTGAATGAGTCGTTATAAATCTGAAAGTTTTAACGGACTTGTTTGCCCAGGAGTGTTTTACACTCATAAACCGTGCAACGTGTCACTACGAAAAATCCGCTGAAACAAAAGTAACTGCTTCACCTCCCCCACCCACCCCTATCGCACGGATGAATTTCATAACATAAACTTCATCTTACGTATGAATGAATTTCAGAATGTAAACTTCATTCCAAGTGTCGATGAGTTTCAAGACGTAAACTTCAGGCTTTTGTTAGTCGTTAGTAACGGCTTAGAGAGATTGGAGGTATTTGGCAGGACCTCGAACTAACAGGGTTATTCTCATTTTATGCAGTCCCGCTCATTTTATGTATTGTTGGATATTGTTGCCTTACATCGTGAAACAATTCTGAAACCTCCCGCAAGGAAGTTGTCTTATTTCTTCAGTAACATTGGCACTAGGTCTCAGACAAAACTGACTTCGACCATAGGAATGTACTCGAAGTGATACTTCAACTGTTCTTTTAGTGCTACCAAAACAGATATGCTGACGAAATAACGATTCTGTTTTGGTATTACTGAACTAGACTACGGTATAGTTCGGATATAGTTTTTTTCAGAATCCGATATAGTTCGGATTCATGCCTAAAAGAGTGGACAGGATTTCTCCAAGTTAACAGATCGGAATTTGACGACGAAATAATGAGAAAACATGTCTCTTTACTTTTATGGACATCGAATATACCAGTGCATGAATAATACGCAAACCTCATTTTCTCCATTTCAGAGGATTGTAGTTTTAAACGAACCATGAAGACTGTAAAATTCTGGGGGCTTATATCCTTCGTATGTTATGCTTGACTCGAGCGTAGAATACTTCTAGTAACATCGTGAATTACATCGTCATATCAACAGGAAGTGTGAAAACTGACTTTGTGCAATACCTTATCATTGATACTAGACCACTTTTAGTACTGATTTTCCCAGTAGTACGTTGTTCGGACGATCTTTTGCTTATTTTGAAAATTTGAAGTACTGTATAAGTGCTTCAGTCATGACCACCCCACAATTCATCGCAAAAAACCTTGGAGCATATTTCAAGTTGGAATCAAACTGTAATTGTCGAAAAGTTTAGCCATTTAGAAAGCTTAAAGCATGGAAATATGGTTTTTGATTCGAAAAAAAAGTTAATACCCTCTACATTTAAGCAGTACCGTGCAATTGCTTCAATCATTCCCACTCCGCAGTTCATCACAGGAAACTTTGTTTGAAGCATATTTCAAGTTGAAAACTTAGCATAAAACTTCATAATAAAAGACATAATAATATGATGATGTTCATTTCATCACGTCGCTTTCCCCAAACTTTCAACAACAGCTCATCTTATCAAAATGAGATTTATAGTAATAGGCCTAAGTAAAGATAAGCCATAGAAAGATTCAGAGTGGTGAAAACTACTGACATCAGTGTAAATAGTTAAACTACTAACTTTTTTCATGGAACTACTTACACTGCGCAAATTTCTGCTTTGTACTTTAATGGAAAATTTTCGGAGTTTGGGGAAGAGCGAATATGCTCAGATATTACAGTCAAATACAATAAATCAGTGTCATCCAGATGTAAATGTTGTGAGATAGCAGACTAATTTAAATCCAGAATAAAATCATTTGGTTATCATAATCAGAAAATCCGATGGAGATAGCAGGACAAGCTCATCAGTTTTGTTGTCCAGTTATTTCTCATTTTAGCTTATGGAAACGATTTCACATCCGTCATTACATGAAATCATTTGATCTTGGATGCAAGAAAAATCTTTGCATGTAATATCATCCAGATATAGTTGTGTGAGACAGCAGACGAATATGAATCCAGAATGAAATCATTTGGTCTTCACTGACTCTTTCGAAAAATATGTAGGAAGACGTCGCATCGAAGAAAACAAAACTTCGTTTCATCCTGAAGTTCTGCTCCAAACAATTTGATTTTCTGTGTGAATTTTCTCCAGAAAACAACTCTCATCGGGCAATACAGTGATTAGGCGAAATGCCTTTGGGATTGATTCAAAAAAGTCTCAAAGCGATAAAACGAAGGAATTCTTACTGCATGCTCTCTGAATTTTCTTGCCACACTAAATGAATTGTTCATGGAAATTGATGGTGTCTTCAAATAACATTGGATTTTTTGGATTAAATTAAGCGTAACTTTTATCATGAAACCTTAGCTAGGGGACCTAATTATAGGTACTAGTTCTGAATAAAATCAAGGAGGATTCATGGGGGCATGTGGCCGTGACATATAATTAAATGGATGTATTGGATATTCCATAAGCGCATCGTGTAGTCTTTCTGCTCTCTCATTTCAAGATAATAAATTAAATTACTTTACACGGAACTGCAAGCAGACATTCCTAATTTGAATATTCGGGGTAGATTGCACTATAGCAGTTTAAGTAATATGTTCAAAGGGAGATATCATTCCGAACACGACCTAATTTGCATATACGTCTTATTAGTCTGTAAGAAAGATGATTCTTTTCCCTTCTTCATTCGTGATCAGAAATTTCCAGCCTTCATTAACCCATTTGTAGCCAGTGACAGAAGAGCGTCAATCTTTGAAATGTATCTTTCCGCATTATTTTTTAATTCTCAAGATTTTGACCTTCTACCTCTCCCTCCAAATATCAATGTTCTACCATTGCTAGCATTTGTTTTTCATTCATCATTGTTTATCATATTGTTATCATTTTATCAATTGCATTACGATCGTTATCCAACCATCACAGTTCGTCTTTATGCAAGTTTTACCATCCGTCTCTCTATTGTTCTTTGATTTAAATTGTAAGAGAATGGGCAGAAGATTTCGCAGGAGAGTAGAATTTACTGGGATTAGCAGAACCGTTCGGTGGTTCTGGATCATTTATTTCAATGTATTCCTAGTTCAACTGTATCTGATGCAGTGGTAGGTTGCAACGCGAGTAAGAAGTTTTTTTTTCTCTTCAAACTCATTTCCGGACTAAGATGAAGCTGAGTTGTAATCATGAAGACGGATTTCATTTTGAATTCAATTTCGAAAATTTTAAATTTTCGGGGAGAATGTAGCATTTGGGAAAGTTGCAGGTTGTTTCAGTGATGGTATGAGAAGGTTTTGACGTTTTGTTGAACAATTAGTCATCGTGTTTTCCTGAGATTCCTATTTCAGTCTTTAGTTCATTTCCTAAGTAGGTGGAAGGAGCTCAAAATAAAGATTAATTCAGAACGATTCTACATGGTGGCTGATATCGTAAGCTTTTT
>NW_018108226.1:207055-218177 GCF_000183805.2 Loa loa | reverse complement strand
CGCAGGAGAGTAGAATTTACTGGGATTAGCAGAACCGTTCGGTGGTTCTGGATCATTTATTTCAATGTATTCCTAGTTCAACTGTATCTGATGCAGTGGTAGGTTGCAACGTCGAGTAAGAAGTTTTTTTTCTCTTCAAACTCATTTCCGGACTAAGATGAAGCTGAGTTGTAATCATGAAGACGGATTTCATTTTGAATTCAATTTCGAAAATTTTAAATTTTCGGGGAGAATGTAGCATTTGGGAAAGTTGCAGGTTGTTTCAGTGATGGTATGAGAAGGTTTTGACGTTTTGTTGAACAATTAGTCATCGTGTTTTCCTGAGATTCCTATTTCAGTCTTTAGTTCATTTCCTAAGTAGGTGGAAGGAGCTGTGTACTATCAAAATAAAGATAATTCAGAACGATTCTACATGGTGGCTGATATCGTAAGCTTTTTGAAAATTAGAGTAGCTCTCAACTCTGTTCACTACATTAGAAAAGAACTAAAGGAGCAAAGATCCGGTGATATCCAATCTGGGAAGTTTAGTGCTGATTATTTTACTCTCATTAGGCTAAATGTTTTTATTAAAAAATAGCAATGATTGACTTTCCATCCTAAATATTAATTCCAAAAAAAAAACTTCTGAATATCTGAACTGAAAAGATGAATTGCAACGGTTCTATAATGTGATCATAGTTTTCAAAAAAATTGCTACATACGAGAATATAATTCATAGCGGAATTGAATAATCTAAATCTGTATTCTGTACCTATGCAAATTTTGCAAATGTATTTGATCAGAAGACTTTATAGCAAATTTGACCAATTTCAAAACTTCTTCAATTATGACGATGACACCACATAATGAACTCCGAGATGGAGATATTTTCCTTGCATTTGAATGATATCAAACACAACAGCGTAGATGGTACTACCCTAAGAGATGCAAAAAGTGATGGATAGATTACATTGGAGAAATTAATATGCTAGAGAAAAATTACATAAGTCGGGAGGTGTCACATAAGTCGTGCTGTCAATAAATCCGTGTATGACTAAGTCTCCAGTACCAATAAAGAGGACTAAGATCCTTGCAGGGCAAATATATGATTGAAGCTTTTATTAAATTTTAGATTTTATGTGTAAAGATAGTATCATCAAGATTTTGCTACCAGTTGAAGAACTTAGATCATTAGACTTGATGTGCAGCTTAGAATCCTCAAAAGGTTACAACCATTTCTTTTTGGAAAAAAAATGAAAGAGAAAGAAAAGGGGATTCAGAAAGGAAACGTAAATCTGATTATCGATTCTAATGCATAATGAAGACCAGACAAAATAGTTGAAATGCTGGGAGAGCTTAATGCATAATGAAGCGAGTAACCTTATAGATAATTTCTTAAGTTTAACATCTATTTGGAGAGCATGAGATCAAAAAAGTCTTGGTGAACTATTCAAACTATGTCGTTCACTTGTCTACGTATTAATTATTAGTATCAAGTCAATGTATTATTTTAGTGCGCAAATTTTTTCAGTTCCCTTCCGTTTATATGAAAGTTATTTTGGAGAAATGGTTGAGGAGTGCAATCATACAACAGGTGTACTTTTCTAAACATAAAAATGGAATAAGTTTCCAGGAACGATGTGTCGTATTCAAATGATATTATAACCTTTACTACTGGAGTATCACTGTCTATAATACGGCAGAGAATAATTTTGATTTGAGTTACTAAACATGGTTTAAATTTCGAAATTCTATGATGATAACCAGTTTAATTTTGAATTGCAACTTAAGTGACTGCTTGGAAAACTAGTGAATTGGAGCCTCAGCCAGGGCCTAGCGGTGTACGTAAACGTACATTAACTTCATTTGATGAGTGGGCGGAACATTTGAATAAGCAACGACTATTGTTCATTGAAAATGAGCAAATCGATTATTTGACAATAGAGGAGCGGAAAGTCCTTTATACAGCATGTCAGGTAAAGCTTTTGGAAATAGTGAGATTTCGAGAGCAAGCATATTTTCATGATTTGAAATTTCTTGACTTTCAGGTGGTGCCAACGGTAGATCCATCGTACGTTTACAATCTGATTACAACCAAATATATGAGCAGCATAGAAACCATTGTTGAGCGTTAGTTTTGAGTAGCCTTTCATTTTTGTTTTTACTAAAGACTTAATAATATCTCAATATTTGATCTGACATATTTGATTTTCGAAATGTAACAGCTTAGCATTATTATCAAATGATAAAGAAGTATGTGTCATAAAGGTGCCTTTTTGCAATTGTATTTATATTAATGTGGTAGTACGGAGAATAGATCTCTATGCGGTTTTGTAATAGGTAAAAGTTGTTCGTTTAGATCTTTTCAGAGACAACTATCCGACAATTAAGCAACGTATACGTCGTGAGTGCATGGAACTACGTCGCAAAGCTTATCTTGGTGAAAATGGAGAACCGTTTGATTTTGTTCAATTTCTTACGATATATCCTAATCCAGAAATATTGTTCGAGAAAAAGCGCAAAACGGATGAAATTTATATGAAACATGCTATGGTTTGCTAATCTTTGAGTTTCTCACTGGTCGAAGATTTTTTTTAATAGGGAAACAGTTACAGTAACATATGGTTGGTAGGTAATAATAATTACTTGGATTGTTAAAAAATGTTTTTTTTTTTTAAACAAAATCTTGCTTTTGATGGTTCCTCCTGTTCTTTTTTTAGCGAGACTTTGTTTGTTCTCCAGTTCCTACTGTTTTTCAAATTCTGTTTTTTAATTAAAAATGGTTACATTGTACGAAGTAGTACCAAGCTTAGTTCATTTATCAGCAAAATCCACCAAATTTCGCACTCCTATTGCGTTTTTAGGCTTTTTTGTCGCGAAAATTTGAACAGTATGATATGAAATTCTTGAAAAAAGTTTTTACCAACTGTAAAAAACAGCTATTACCCGCTTATAGAATCTTGAAGAAACACGCTGAGGCATTCGCAAAAGGTTTGATTTTACTTTTATGAATCAGTGAATCTATTTGTTCTTAGAAATGGGAGCTCACATTTTTGTGATGTTTGTCTCGCGCATTTTGTACTCTATTTTTTGGACTGCAAAACCGAACTCAATAGTCCTTCGTTTCCTTTCTGTTTCATTATGATGTTCCGGCACAGATCTTTCCAACTGTCCAATCTTCAAGCTTGATGTGCTTTAAATTCAGAAATTAGTGCGGTGAACTCTAAGTTAGTCACTGAGGCAAGTTTATTTCAATGAAAGCCTGCCAAGTTCGTCGCACTTTCTCTTCCGAAGTTTGACTGTGCAGCTGCTGTCAGAGTTGGCCTCTAATTAATACAAAACCAGAAACTTCATTTCCTTGAATATTTGGTTGAATGATTCTCTTTCTTTTTTTCAAATGTATCTTTGCCCGAAATATTACCTTTCAATTGAGATAGCCGTCTAGGTATCCTGTAGCCGTCAACTACCCGGTAGTTATCTGCGTAGCCGTCTTAGTAACTGATAATACATCCGTAATGAGTCGAACGCCAATTGTACGTCTTTCCCTGACAGTATCAATTTGAATTAGAGCTGGACATCCGGAATTATTTTTCTGTATATAATAAAAAGGTTGCGAATAGCCAATCAGTGTCATGTAAAACCCGTTCTAGCAGTGTCCTCAGCGGAACATATTGCGGAATGTAGTGAGCTTAGCATTCTCGTATTGGTACGCATTTAATATTTTCAGCTGAAGACATTTACAACTGGAAATGTTTGTTGTTGGAAATTTTTAATTTCAAATATGCTATGGCATCAAATTTTAGGTGAAAATGCTCCTCATTTCATCACGAACGCTCGTATTAAAGTGAAATTCAGACGAATATCTGACAGCGGGAAAGTGCCGGAGTATCCGGATTCACTAGATGAATTATTTTTCCGAGAAGCACAATACTGCTTACATGAAGACGAAATATTAAGTTATTACTTGGTTCTTTTTCTTCAGGAATTTTGGATAATATTTTGGCTATTTTTTGCTTTCCATAATTCCCACGTAAATTTCCACGCAATAATTCCCATTTGAAACATAAATTGCTTATATTATATTTTCATATTTTTATGACATACATTGCAGATTACAAAGCAAACCATGCTGCAAAACGAAAGGAAGCATTAGAGCATGCGGAGCGGAATGGCTTACTGAAAGGATGCATCATTTGTTGCGAGGATCGTTATTTGGATGAAGATATGATCAAATGTAACAATGGAAATCATGAATTTTGTAAGGATTGTGTAAAACAACATGCAGAAGCTCAGATTGGCGATGGTTCGTTCAACTTTTGATTATGGAAGGAGAAGCGCAATATGCCAGGAGGGAGGACGGATGGAGGGTGACAAAGGGTCATTCTTGCTTAACAAAATACATCGTATTTCCATTTTTATTTTTCAATACTTCGCAAGTCAAGCTTCGCAAGAAGACTGTCATTGCTCCTGTAGAAAGAAGCAGAATTTTGGAATGAAACTGTTATGTGAAAAATAAAACGACGATTTATTATGACAGCATTTTAATAAAAGAAAAAAAATCTAGGTATGAATTGGATATCTTGCATGGAGCCATCGTGTACAAGTGGTCGTTTTGAAATTTCGTCTATTCAAAATATTTTGTCATCATCCTTACTTCGCTTACTTATCCTACGCTGTTTAAAAGTGATGTTTTGCCTTACTAAGAAACATTAATTTCCCATAGAAGTTGTTGTATGTTAGCTTACCGTTCCTTAACTCCGCAAATATTCTTAATTTGTCATCCTTAAAATTACTTCATGGTCATTTTGCAGCTCTTTTCCGAGATGAGAATGGCAGTAATTTTGGCATTTCAATTTGGCTGTGAAAAAACTTCCTTTGTCTTATTATTTAGAGTTCGTCGAAAAATTCTTTACGGCATGATTTCTTGACCTTATTCTTATCTGATCCAGTGGGCGAGTTTAAACAGATGAGGCGAAGTTTTGAACAGATTAAATCACCAAGCTTCAAACAATATGACATGACGCAAATGTTATAGAAGCAATTATTTCGAAAACTTGTTGAATATTTTTCAGGACAAAATTCTTAGCTCAAAAATTGGAAATATCGAGTTCTGTCCATTTTGTGATTCGCCGGTAACTGTTAATAATAGTGAAGATCGAATACTTCTGTGCATGAACGCTATTTGCCAGAAGGAATCCTGCAGGTCTCTGCCATAAAGTTTTACTCCCACAGTTGAACATCATTTTCTCAGTCAACTTTCTTTTTCTTAAAAACTTCAGGAAATGTCTGAAAGAATCACATATTCCGTTACGATGTGAGGAAGTTGATGAAGAAGTTGATTTTGAGACAAAAAAACGTAAATTTATTGAAGAGCGCATGTCAGAAGCAGTAATTCGTAAATGTCCAACTTGTGATAACAGGTGAGATTTCCATGATATTGCAAGATCTCACAGTCTGTTATTTATCCTTTGAAGAGATGCATTTAATATATTTTTAGAAGCATGAGAATAAGGAATTAAGAGCAAATGGGTTTTTTTAGAAGAACTTGTCAATTGAAACTCTCAATCACCTCGGTAAAATGTATTGAGTATTACTCCTGTTTCGAATTCCCTTTTTTTTGATTAACTCATTAGGCTACTTTTTGATAATTTTCCCTATTTCATTTCTCTTAGGATTACGAAAGAAACGGGATGCAATAAAATGACATGTCCTTGCGGCACTTTCTTCTGTTATGTTTGCAATGTGGCCCTTCCGAAGGAAAATCCATATCAACATTTCTCCAAGTATGTTCCAGTCTTTTCGAAATTAATCAGTTTGTAATTTCATGTTTGAAGTATAAGATAGGATCTGCTACTTTGACAAACGCTGCTGTACCAAATTCCTAAATTCCAGCGCCAAGGGTTGCTGCCGACAGGATACATCACTTGAGCAACTTCATGAAATGGCTGCAAAACGTGCTGGTTTGGAAGCTTTACGTCTGTTCCATGAGCAAAATCCCGAATCAGTTGATGTGAAAGCACCCAATATTAACGAATTAGCTGGATTAAAAAAAAACGAAGCCGGCAACAACGGATTGATAGTAACGGCTCCTTCTACTACCAGAGAAAATGAAAAATGTTTATGACCACCAACCAACCCGTTATTGTTCTTTCTCTTTCGAAAAATGGTAAATTACTCCTTTAGGAGGTTACTATTAAGTAGAGAATCTTTCATATGCGCTGTGTTTTTGTGGAACAATGGTTTAGACTATTTTCAAAAGAGTAGTAATAAGAATAGGAATTTTGTGGGATGGCCAAAGAAAAAAAAAGTAAAACGAGATTTATGACAGGTATCACGAAATAGAGACAGTTATAGTAACCTTCTGATTTACCCGTAATGTGAGCAACAATCATTACGGTGCAATTTTTAAAAATTTAAGTTGAAATAATTCCTGTTTTCAAAGACCATTCACTTTTGTTTAATATTACTATATTTGATTTAATATTGAAAATGATGGTACCACTAAAACAAAATTATTTCAATCTCTTCTTATTCCCCGATAAATTGCAGATCTTTGTTTAATTTAGAAAAACTAATTACCAGTTCATACTCTAATTATTATCAGTAGTATTCAATGATTAAAATATGCAGAAAAAACACGGACAAATCTTAACATGATATCACTGATAGGTCTTCCAGGTTGGCTTAGAAAATAGAGTGTAACAGTTTAGCCAAACTCAAGATCTTTTATTGGTGATAAAGGATCTTATGGATTGGCAAAATACTCAATATTGTTGGGTGAACGCTTCATTTCTGGTTTTTTTATCTAATTAGTCTTCCTTTTTTTTTACTTTGGTCTTTGTTTGAGTAGGAATTTTTCATTTTACCATCGCTACTTCCGTGTATGGAATTTGTGTTGGAAGTGAGCAAGAAGGAAGAGACAGAATTCATATCCACAAAAAAAGATAGAAAATCAAAATGGACGAGTTTAGTAGCAATTCCGTTCCAAGATGAAATATTTTAGTCCATTGTAAATTCTTCTGAACGCATCACCTTTTGCTTTGATCTTCGATAATTTTCAGCATAACCAAAGATTCTCCATATATTTTGAAAGTTATATGGATGTTTATATTCCGATAAAAATTGTTCATTTATGGTGTATGGAACTGGAAAATTACAATTTCCCTATGTTTCACTCCTTTTATTTAAAACCAATCATTATTTAGTTGTATAACTTAGTACCTCATTTGCTTCTCTTTTTTCTTCCAATAATTATCATTTATTTATCCAGTTCTTTTCTCATGTACGTTTATTCCAGTGCATATTTCAAATTCTTTCCTTATTTCACAAATTTTCAAAGAGCAAGGGTTAACATTAAACTAGTTGAGATTGACTGTAATTGGCAATTTATTAAATAAAAAGAATTCACAATATGTTGCAACTTATATCGTCTTCGTGTTATTATTTTTCGGATATATCGTCATATAGCCAAGACCTTGGATTTTTTTCTTCACATTGAAATGAGAACTTTCTATGTATTTTGTCCTGGTGCACGGTAGATATCAGAACGTATAAAGTCTTCTTGTCGTAGCAGAAAATGAGCAAAATAGTTGGTAAACTTGGTAATAATATTTCAACCTTTCAAAGGCCAATTTCCTAGTCCCAAACTTTTAAATACAAATCGGGAATTGGAGATTATGGAATATGCATGTTTAACAATCAGCCAGCCAATAGTTAATGGTATTTTCCCATTAAATTTAATGGTTGTCGTGTTAGGAGTAAGGCATTGATAAGGGTGCTGAATTGGTGTTGTTATTTTGAACTTTGATAAATGGATGAAACGAAGATTCCGAATGATTAATTACTCTGATTATCACTCCCACTCATTTCGCCACAACTGCTGCTGTTCCATCACAACTGATAACATTGAGTTTGATAAGACAGCAAACAATGCATGATGAATAGACTACTATTGGTCGATGTTAACTCGTTCTGAACAATAATATTCCTCAATTCTATTTCAATAATATTTCTTTAATTCTTCAAATGACAATATTCTCCAACTGCTATTTGTCTTCGATGATTGCTGACGGAAATATCTACTAACTATTAGCTGAAAGATTTTTTCACCACATCTAGTTTTCATCACTCTCACGATAAGTTAGGTTATAGCCATTAGTTGGCTAATTCAAAAATTTATAGCATAAGATTCATGTAGGCAATTATGTATTCAGTACGCCCAGTTGCATCATCTTATCATCTTATAGTAGTTGAGAAGAGTCTTATCAACTACACTTTAGATGGCAATGTTTAAGTTGAAGTATTGAATGGAGATAAAGTCGGAAAGACTGGAATGGACTTTCTATTCATCAAACGTTTAGTTTCAGCGATACTGCAGTTACAGCAGGAAGAATCAAAGGAAACAATCAGTAGAATGTGATGTGTTCTGGTTTGTTGATAATTTTAACATTGTTCCAACTATACTTTGCCATTGCTTTTCAAGAATATGATCCAGAATTTGCTCGTTTTGCATTTGAGCATGCAGCTGCAGCATACTCTAGAGAGCCATCGAAATGCCTGGCAAAATATTATGGTACTCATATTCTACGACAGGGCAACGTATCTTGTGATCACTTCCATGACGAGGTAAAAAACTCGAATACGCTTTCCCATTATTTCCAGCATTTAAATTTTTCTATTTTAACTTTAAAGAGGTGCATTAATCCTTAAAATCAACACCAAATCCATTATTGTTTGATGAAAAACAACATTATTTTCGGTATTAACTTCAAATGTGATATATACCTAACGATCAGATCACTTGAGCTAATTATCAGCTTGATTTTTTTGGAAGAATTATCACTTGAGCTAATTGTCAGCTTGATTTTTTTGGAAGAATTATCACTTGAGCTAATTGTCAGCTTGATTTTTTTGGAAGAATTGTAAAATTTCAGTGCCTATATTATATATCACAATCTCCCACACATGTCGTTGTCGCATTTGGCGGTACACACTCGAAACTTCAACTCACTGCCGAAATTCTGGCCGGTATGACAGAACCAAAAGCGAAATTCATTGCAGGTGGTTCGGTGCAACGTTATTTCAATGCGGCATTCAGATCTATTTGGAAGGATTTGTGGTCTATGCTGAGAAGAACATTAAAGGCGAATTTGTTGTTCTAACTCACCCAAAGATTCTAAAATCTATTTTCTGAATCTTAGCACGTAAATAACCGTAGTATGAGCGATGACGCTATTAGTATATTCATTTACACGGTAATCTTTTGCAGACAAACAGCACTCGGCCGATAATATTTACTGGACATTCTCTTGGCGGTTCACTTGCATCCTTGGCTAGTGCTCACTTTGCAAATTTTTATGCTAAGAGGGAGCTCAAAATAGATATTCGACTTATAACCTTTGGTGAACCTAGGACGGGCAATCGAGACTATGCATTCGCTCATGATACATTGGTACCCGTCAGCTTTCGCGTAGTACATCAAGGAGATTTAGTAAGTTATCATCTTTTTAATGTTGTTTGTTCTACAATAGTGAATGATATAGAAACTGCTTCGTATTCTGATACTCTATGCTCTATATTTTAAGGTACTTAAATTTTCTTTGTTCATTTATGTATATCTATAAACGTGGCATAGGAATGGAACCAACGTCGCATGTAAGGCAAATCTACAAGATCATCAAAAACGATTCAGATCGAAAAATATATATATATTCATTTCTATAAATTTGAAAAGCACGAAATTATTCAAGATTTAAGGTATCGCATCTACCAAATTGTTTAATCAACATACGAACGTTTGCATGCAGCTCACGATTTAGCTTTGGACCATATCATCACGGACTTGAGATCTGGTATCCCAAAAATATGACCGAAACTTCTCGATACAGACTTTGTTCGGGTCAACCCTTGAATGAAGACCAAACCTGCAGGTCTGATTTCTTGTACGTTTCAAAAAAAGTAGGAATTTCATTTCTCGATTTTCCATGGAAAAATTTATTAGAGGCTCTGTTTGCAGCAATGGTTACTACCGCCACTACACTATTAATGATCACTTGTTTTATTTTGGTGAACATGTCAGCATTTACGGTATATCCGGATGTAAGACAAGCAGAAATATTGCCAAAAAAAAACCACAACGGGGAAAAAAAGTGCGTCAAATCATGTCATCGCTGTCGCAGCCTCGTCGCTTTAATGAAAATATTGCTTACAGTGAAGTTGCAAAGTGTTCCTCGAAAAAGTGAAGGACTTAAATCATAATCTTGCGCAGGAAACTACTTTGATTTTTAATTGTAGCGTTTCACCCTTCTTGCATGCATGCAATCAAACTACTTTGATTTTTAATTGTCGCGTTTCACCTTTTTTGCATGCATGCAATCCAGTAAGACCGTTGTACTTTTTTTAGCAATACTTCACGATGTAGCATCATCAGGAGATGTAGAATTTATTCAAACATATCTCTCTCTGCATGTCAAACAGATACTAGGTCATTCAAAGAGTCTTACAGTTTTGATTTTGTTTGTTTATTCTTTAAACAATCCATGATTCGAATTCAAAACAGAGTCAATATTTTTAATTGTAACAAGATCCAAATCCAAGCAGCGAAATAAAACAACAAAATTAAATGGCGGTGTGCCTAGTAGAATTGTATAACGGTATCAATTCGCGCATCACTGGTGAAATTAATCCATCATGTGGTCTGTTTGCATCTTGAACTAAGTAGTACGTTGATACCAGCGCCAAGAGGAATGAAAACAACAGCAACGACGTCGACGCTAATGATAAATAGAAAGCAGGACCAATTTCTTGCTAAAAATTAAAATTATCCCGAAATTCACTCAGCCTTGTAAAATTTGAATTCGAGAAGATGAAAATTCCAATTGTGACTTTATCGATAAATAGAAAATGCGAACTGTAATGTACGGGTACAGCATAGTGAATGCAGGAAACATAACAGATCAGCTAGCCTCGAGGTTCGAATTAAAATAACACAGTTGAGCGGTTCTCATCAACAATTTAATTTTAAAACAAAGCAGTGTAATAGCAACTAACCTCGTAAGTACCAACAAGTCCATGTACAAATCGACTGTCAACTCGGTGTGCAGCGAAGAAGAATGTCGCATTTGCAATAATCGAGAAAAGTACT
>NW_018108226.1:203176-206902 GCF_000183805.2 Loa loa | reverse complement strand
ACATACATAAACCTCAACGAATTAAATTCAATAAGATTTATCAGTTATTAAGTTTAATCTGCAGTCCCATTCTTCCGTTTTTCAGTTTTTAATGATATTAAAGATGTATGTCAACGTCATAGTTATTCAACAATCGCTAGGTGAGTGCTTACCAATTAATTCAATAGCACATAAAGTGCCACTTCCTTTTGCATCTTTGAACAATTTCGATTAAAAAAAAAAAAAACAAAAAAAATTAAATGGCGGTGTGCCTAGTAGAATTGTATAACGGTATCAATTCGCGCATCACTGGTGAAATTAATCCATCATGTGGTCTGTTTGCATCTTGAACTAAGTAGTACGTTGATACCAGCGCCAAGAGGAATGAAAACAACAGCAACGACGTCGACGCTAATGATAAATAGAAAGCAGGACCAATTTCTTGCTAAAAATTAAAATTATCCCGAAATTCACTCAGCCTTGTAAAATTTGAATTCGAGAAGATGAAAATTCCAATTGTGACTTTATCGATAAATAGAAAATGCGAACTGTAATGTACGGGTACAGCATAGTGAATGCAGGAAACATAACAGATCAGCTAGCCTCGAGGTTCGAATTAAAATAACACAGTTGAGCGGTTCTCATCAACAATTTAATTTTAAAACAAAGCAGTGTAATAGCAACTAACCTCGTAAGTACCAACAAGTCCATGTACAAATCGACTGTCAACTCGGTGTGCAGCGAAGAAGAATGTCGCATTTGCAATAATCGAGAAAAGTACTGCAATAGTAAGTAAATCTTTTACAACTCAAGAGATGCAAGAGAGTCGGCATAATCCAAGTATCCAGTTTCGACCGTTCTTTGACTGTGACTTTTAGACGCGGTTTACGCAGACCTTCTATGTAGCGTCACGTTTATGACTACGACTTTCTGAGGATCGCCCGACCTTACTCGATGATTAGCGACCAAATAAAATGAAAAAGAGTAAAAGTATGAAGAATAAAATAAAATAAATACGAACATGCGATAAAGATGAGAATAGTGAAGAAAACAGCAATGGGATTACTGCACGGTGCACAAATGCCACACAACAGCGACAGTCCACTGAATGCAAAGACCACAGTGAAGCATATTAACACTGCCTTCTGCCAACCTACAACAGTATCAGTACGGAATTATTAACAATGGTAAAGTCTTCAATATCTCATTCTAAATGAAAAAAAAAAGCAATATAATGAACGAAACTACCAAAAAATTGATGATGCTCAGCTTCACCAGCAGCACTATTCTGATTTATATCCAGTAGATTCTCATCAATAATCTCTCGAGCATTGTGATCAAATTTATATGTGCAAAAAAAAGTAGTATGCTGCAGTTCCTTGTATTCTTTACTGTTTACTGTGTGTGAATGATAGTATGGACGAGTACAGTCTTGCCATAAACCGTGCTGCAAACACATCGTATCATCAGTAAAAAGATAAAAAAAGCGGGAAGAAATAAGCGGAGATAAATAAAGCAGTAAAGGCTTTTACATGATGTTGTGCACGGAATTCGCGTATAACGACCACTTGCCATGAAGGCGAGAGGACGGCAATGATAGATGTACCCAAAGCAATAAAGAGTAGGACCAAAGAACCAATTAGTACTGCCTTCTGTGCCCGATGTCCAGCATTGCCCATATTTCTGAAGTCAGTAAAAATATAAAGAGCAAATCTTTAACTTTAATTTTAACGTGAGTGTTTATCAAACACAGATTTTTCTTCAATAATTCGAACCGTTTATTATTCATTGTGTGGCTACAGTGTATGAATGGACATTTCTGAAAAAGTCGAAACCACTTTGCACCACTTCAGACAGTTACCGACAATCCAATACGACCTAATTAAGTGAAATGGCTTGCTGACAAAAAATGTTAGCCTGAAGAAGACCAGTCAGTTTCTCGTGAGTATTTGAGTTTTTTGCTTTCAATCTAAATAAAATACGTGTTTGATTTGATCGATAGTTTCTTTAATAAAGTAAATAAAGAACCGTATTCTACAGCACAGTGAGAATGAAGTATAACTTTCATTAAACAGTTACGACAAATGACTAAAAGATATCAGTACCTCTGGATAAATATCGTTTGACGAAAAATTGCAATTCAGCTGCTATTCCTTTGAAAGTTCGTTCTTGATCAGCCAAGCATTATCATTTATGGGCAGAATTCCATCTCCTATTTCATATATATTTCATCGCCTGAAACAATATCGGTCTATTTAATGCTCTGTTGAGTTATAGTTCTCCAGCTATCGTATCATCGTACGGTAGCAGACATTACTGATGTTATTTATGCATGCTTTTGCCAAAAGATTAAACGACGGAATCCAATGTTTAATCTTTTGGTAGGCTCTTCGTTAGTTTATTCGGAAATTAAACATTGACATAATGATACAATGGTTGAATTTTCATGCGAATTGTAGCAGGATGTGAGTGCACCTCGCTAATGACACAATGCTGGGAGGGTAGTTGACTGGAGTTCCAAGAGAAGGGTGGTGTCATCGCCAAGGACCACAAACGGGTTGCGCACACATTACCTGCAACAAATATGTGATAGACTTACTGCATGCATACACACTATGACTCTTCAGACGTTAGTTTGTTATAGGCAATTTTATCACAAGGCATGCACAAGCGTACGGAAGAAGGGCGTAAACAAAGGCGACACACTGACCATCTGGACAGCACAATAAACACTGCGGAGTGGCAAAGCTATCGACAACCTTCGGAGTACCCGAAAAGTTCAAACATCGCTAACTACTATGAGCATTTGAAAATGAGAATGCGCAACACACTTTCGAAATTCACAGGTCGTAAAGATGGTGGTAGGAGTTAAATTTAAACTAATCCTTGCAGGTGACCTTCCAAATGAATATGTGATATAAAATCTCAACATATTATTATATAGAAGATCAGAACTGCAACTGAAAACTTCCAATGGACTCAATCAACAGCCGCAACAGCTTCCAAATTTTTTTATTATTAACAGTAATTGATTATAACAGTTGACATTAACAGTATTGTAAGAGATACCAATGAAACATTCGAGGTGAATTTCCAATCCGATAGGTAGATAAGTAAAAAAAGACGAAATCGTTGATCGATGTGTTGACATTCAGTACAAAACAGTCCATCAGTGCATCGAAGACAACAATAATGTTAAGAATAACTCTGAAAAGTACTTCGCTCAGTTGATTAATTAATGAACATGTTAATGATCAATCATTAAAATTGCAACAGTCAAGTCAACGTCTCTCTCTCTCTCTCATTCTCCTTTCTCTCTTCCAAAAACAGAAGAGCTGACTTGAAAATATCAAATTTGAATAATTAAATCGAATAGTTTACAAGTAGTGCACATGCACAAGTACTTCAGAAAATTCCTAGATATGTGGATGTGAGAGATAGCTAAATATGTGCAGGTGCAGGTGCAGGAGTGCAATCAGGAGGTAAAGTAGGGAAAGGAAGACATGAAAGTTCGTGAATGATTATTGCATCTATCAGCGGCACAAAATTTATAGATTGCCAAATAATCAGCTTTTGAACTATCCCACGAAAGAAAGAAATAGATTACAAAGGTGTTAGTCGATGATTCAGTCCTTACAGTATCCCAGTATTTTCTGCATAACGAAAATGGGATGATTGAAGATCAAACAGCCGACTAAGCAATATGTCTGCAATGAATAAAAAATACGAAGCTATGTGTACTGTATC
>NW_018108226.1:199091-203033 GCF_000183805.2 Loa loa | reverse complement strand
CCATCAGTGCATCGAAGACAACAATAATGTTAAGAATAACTCTGAAAAGTACTTCGCTCAGTTGATTAATTAATGAACATGTTAATGATCAATCATTAAAATTGCAACAGTCAAGTCAACGTCTCTCTCTCTCTCTCATTCTCCTTTCTCTCTTCCAAAAACAGAAGAGCTGACTTGAAAATATCAAATTTGAATAATTAAATCGAATAGTTTACAAGTAGTGCACATGCACAAGTACTTCAGAAAATTCCTAGATATGTGGATGTGAGAGATAGCTAAATATGTGCAGGTGCAGGTGCAGGAGTGCAATCAGGAGGTAAAGTAGGGAAAGGAAGACATGAGAAGTTTTTGAGAAAGGTCATTAGCAGAAAGGTGGAGAAGTTGCGGTAATCGAATGAGTGAACGCCGTGCTCTATCCTTCCCCCCTCATGTGCAGCCATACATAGAGACAGATAGACACAGGCAACTATTAGACATGAAGAGTGAAGCATTCATCCTCTTTCCTTACTCCCCCTCTTCTGAGATCAGAGAGGTGTTAACTTGGATAATTGAAGTGGAGGTCAGTGCTGGTCAGTCACACTGAGAGTTTTGGTATTAGTCGCACTGGTATTAATTCATCGGAAATATGGTTGAAGTGACCACTGCTCGTCCAGCTTACTATTCCATTTAGGAACGGTCATTTATTTTTTTTTTTCGATGAATATTACAGGTCCAGAGATAATGTCAATCCATTCCAAGGAGCAGCGTCTCAGTCGATGGTACTTTGGTGGTACAGCATCTGCCGGTGCAGCAATGTGTACACATCCACTTGATTTACTTAAGGTTAGCTAAACATTACTGTATTTATTACTGTATTTATGAAGGCTCATTTCACTCATTTATGACATTCTTTAGGTACATTTGCAAACTCAACAACATGGTCAGGTTGGCATTTTTGAAATGACGATGAAAATCATTCGAAGTGATGGCATTCGTGGTCTCTACAATGGCATTTCAGCTTCTCTGTTAAGACAGGTAGGAAACGTCATTCATTTATTTTAAAGGATCAGCCATTTATGATAATTTTGCTTGTATGCATGTGATCATGTGTTACATAGTACGTGTAACCGATGACTGTCTAGATTGTGTGGTTTTTAAGAATTTGCATGGAAATGGGTCATCAATTAAGGATTTTCCAGAGACTGTTTAAAAGACAGTGTGCCTCGTTAGAGTAAGAGATTTTGGTGTTTCATCATTCCTTAATGGTAAAGTTGAAATGCATTCAATAGTTACAACAGCAAGATATGTGCTCTGGACAGATTGCTATCATATTTTAATGCTTTTCAGATGACATATTCTTTGACACGTTTTGGTATGTATGAGCAGCTGAAGAACCAGTTTCCGGGAGGTTTGTTGTCTTGTTCGACAGAGCTATTTCTAGTAACAGGTGGAAATACATGAGACTGTTCAGGGGATAAATTTGAGCAGAATGGTTTGGCAGCGGGTCCTTATGCTGTTGTATTGTTGCTGGGAGACATGCTCTTTTAAATGTAAAAATTATTCTGATCGGATTATTCCGTGACCCGTAAAAATATGTATTAAGTAACGTCAGATAGCCTATAACGTTATCGAATACCAGCTTTTGGTAATAAAGTTTAGGATTTCGGAGTTGTGAAAAAGTGTGAGTCGAATAATCAGACTAAATTATGCTATGTGAAACTGTGGATAATTACAACTTTATTAGGTATTGAAGTCATGCTAACTGTTTCCAGTTATTCAATTGAAGTGTATTATCGAAAAAAAATTGTAGGATACAATAAATGCCCTTGTTTTATATGCATGATTCACATGCATTATAGATTCAACCTCCATTCCTTTCTATCAGAAAGCTGCAATGGCGGGGATAAGCGGAGCATGTGGAGGTTTCATTGGTACCCCTGGAGATATGGTCAATGTGCGCATGCAAAATGATATGAAGGTGCATACTGTTCCTTTCTTTAGGTAATTGGAATGTTATAAGGTCTTTTAATCCCGGTAGAAATTCTAAATATTATTCGAATTCCCAAACACGAGATTTTTCCTTTCTTGGGAGGTAGGCGGAAATAAAAGTACAAAACTTTGATGTTTAATAAGAAACATTTATTCATTGCAGTAAATCATTTTCAACTCGTTACGATGTTGAACCTTTTTCCCATATCTTGATGAACTCTTATAAATACAATCCTAATATGCATATGACTTTATAAATGGAAACATTAAAAATACTTGGGCACAGTGTTAGATTTGAACGTAATGGAACCTGGTCTAATACTGAATGCAGCATACTAAAACCTTTGTAGTTTCGAGATCAAGATATAGCACTAACTGGCTAGCCGGACATTGTTTCAAGGTTTATTCACTTCATTCCTTTCTAGTTACCAGCAGCACAACGGCGGAATTACAAGCATGCATTCGATGGGTTATTTCGAGTAATGCGTGAAGAAGGCGTCACTAAACTTTTTAATGGAGCTGCAATGGCAACATCCAGAGCTGTTTTCATGACCATTGGTCAATTGTCGTTCTATGACCAAATCAAACAAATCGCCATTACATCGGGTTACTTCAGCGACACTCCAACAACTCACTTCGGGTCTTCATTCGCTGCGGTACCATACCATGCTTTTCCTGATAATTTTAAACCGCTTATCACCATTTTCTTCGTTCATATGTAATTCCATTTAGATTTAGCACAGTTCGCGACAAAGCCAACAAAAAATTTTTAAGGCATCGATTGCGACGGTTTTAACTCAGCCATTGGATGTTATGAAGACACGTATGATGAACGCAAAGCCGGGCCAGTTCACCGTAAATTTTTTACTATTTGATGCTCCGCGCGGGTCCCAATATAGAGTGGATGAAGAGATCTAACTTTTATGTATGCGTTACTTCATGGTTTCAAACCAGTAATGCGTGACACCTAAGTCCTGTCGAGCTTGACAATAATAGTAATCGCGTCTCAGTTCTTTAATGAATTTTCTTAAAAAGGGGAATATTCTTTCAAATTTAAAGTGAAGATTGAGGGTCGATATTTGCAGAGTATCTTGTCTTGCTTCGTATATACCGCGAAACTTGGTCCAGCTGGCTTTTTCAAGGTGAATCGTTAATTTCTTTTTCTGTTTTTTCAGATGACAGCCATTTAGGTAACTACTTCGTTTTTAGGTTTGAAGTTTGTAAAGACTGAGTAATTCAATACGAGACTATTTTACAGGGCTTCATGCCAGCGTGGGTTCGATTGGCGCCGCAAACAATTCTTACTTTCATTTTCTTAGAACAACTTCGTTTGAATTTTGGCTATTTCCGAGCTCCCCCGGCGGAACAGTGATCGAAAATGCAAAAAGTTGCTTTTATTTACTCCGCAGCGCCACTTCGCAAATTGAGCCCAATTTCATTAGTAAAAATATAAAATTTTATTGAGCATGAAATGAATTTTACTGATATTTGGAAGCTATCTGACTGATGTTAATTCTTGTGAATTCTAATTTCATTCGTATTTGTAGATATCTTTAATTCCAAAGAGGACGTTAGAAATTTTAAACGGGGCTTTAGTTTCTACTACTGTTTGCATTTTCTTTTTAACTTAACCTGCTATGTTATTTCTATTCCTCCTCCCAAGTATTTGACCTTTGCTAGCTGTAATGACTCGATGTCGGCATTTTCGCAGTCTCGTTTCTATATTATCGCGCTTTAAACAAGAATTATGAGGAACCTACAATCATCTAATATAGCTGAGCAATGAAATTATTAGCATCAAATGATCTATATGACGATGCCAATTAAATCAGTTAATTCGTTCTCGTATAGCGTAGTTTTCTACTTGTCAATAATAAATAAAGGTGGTTAGGGAGAGGCAAAGCAAATACGATTTCATTATATATATATATATATATATATATATATATATATATATATATATATATATATATA
>NW_018108226.1:171997-198517 GCF_000183805.2 Loa loa | reverse complement strand
GGAATCAAGTTCCGAGCCAAGTTTATCGATCTGCTCAATAGTTTCAGCAATTAGTGAGGCATTCGCCTTTGCTTGATCATTTGCTAGAAAATCAAAAGGAACACTGTTCGCAGGCAATCATGTAGTGGAATCTCCACTCACATTTTCATGCACTTTTTAAACGACCTTGAAACAGAGATGTTTGGAATCCATAACTATAAGTGAGGCGCTTTGCAAAGCAGATGTCATTAAAACATTGAAATCCGTAACACGATTTCTAATTCGACATGATCAATTTTGAACCTCGTCGTTGCAACTCAATATAAGCGATGTTCAAAGTTTTATGAATCGGTCTATTAAAAATTGAACTTCCAATCAAAGAGAAGTAAAAATTAACCATCGTTTCCTGTACAAGAGCCATTACTCATATGGCCATTACGAGCTACAGTGGGTGCCCCGTTTGGATGTGCTGTTATATCTTCATACGCAAAACTTAATGGCCTTGCTGGTCGCCTTAAACGTGACTCTTCTGACACATCAGCCGATGAAGATGACAGCAGGATTCCTTTATGATGAGAGGCCTGAAGAAGTTATCAGATTATTCAAATTCGATTTGTTTTATTTTACTGCATGCAATAGAAGCATGAGGAAAAAACACCAACATAAGTTTTTTTTAACGAAACAAAATAAAAAATAAAGGTAAGAAAAACAGTGAAAAGTAGCTGCATGACAATAGTTTTCATTTCATTTTAGTATTAAACCGTCAATCGTATTTTGATACAACTTAGAAACACTTCGATAATCCCGAATTGTCGTAGAGGCATTATAAGAACTTATACTACCTTATCGACTCCAGCAGACGATCCATGAAAATCTGGAACAGTAGAAACGATGGAATTGGAAGTAGAAACGATTCTTTTGGGTAAAGGTGGTTTTTTCAATGCAAAATCAAATGGCTGTGATGAAGATGGAGGCGCATAGGTTTGAGAATTAAGCACTGTACGTCGTGGCTGTTCTACTACTGATATTGTATGGGCCCGTATTGATGATGAACTCGCATTAGATGCAAAACCTGAAATTCAAGAGAAGAAATGCATGGAATTTGTTTCAAAAAGGATAATTCAATCCAGACATGCTAGTTAAAAATTTATTATATAATTCCCAAAATTTTCGAAATTTCAAACCATAAAGCTGAAATTTATCTTACAGATGTTTAAATAAATTAAAGTCATTCGCAGCAGTAACTTCACATTCACATTAGGGTAACATACATTCGAATCTTTACATAAGTCAAAGAATCTTTTGTACTGCCAACTGAAACCGTAAAATATGAATAGATAATTCAAACGGTGGCTGAATCAAACATATTGGTTTAACGACAATCTCTTTTTAATTACAGGTCTAAAGTCTTACCAACCACAGTTGGCCATGTACATGTGCTGGGTGTTGGTGATGGTGCTTTAACTGAGACATCATCGCCATTATATACGTAAAAAGATCGACTAGCATTGTTAGATAAACAGCTACGCCACGAATTATCTGATCCTTGATGTATATCATTTAAAATAGTATCAATGACCGTAGTGGCCTTGCCAGATCGAATCGTGACATGCAAATGATCTGCTACCTGCCGAAGGTGACTGCTTTCCTCTAAAAGACCCAACTGACTGTTCTGAAATAGGAAAAATCAAAATCAATTTTTAATGACCATCAATAATACCACATTTCAAAAGAGTAACATCACAGAAATTTCGATACATACAAACAAACTCCTAAACCTGTAGGATTTTCTTTGGGAGGCACCTCTCCTGAATATTTCATCAATACAAAAAAGTTTTTTCCATTGCTTAGGAGAAAATAATATATAAAACGAAATGACAGGAGTATAAAATGACAGGAGAAAATATTGTATAAAATGACAGAAAAATGATGTAGTTCAATATGTTCGAATTCATTTGAAATGTCAGTATACAGTAAACATGACTGGGTTGGTAAAAAGATAAGTATATTTCAATTAAGTACTTACGAGGACAGGAAGCAAAGCTGTAACAAAAAATGACATTTGATTGCGCTGTTCAGTTAACAAGATTTGAGAGATACGACGTTGCTCATTCACGGCGCTTAAATCTATACCACCTTTACGCGAACGGATCTGTGATGGAAACGAAATACATATTATTCATTCGTAAAAAAAAGACATCCATTCGTTAATCATAAATAAACTGTAATTATCAGTTGAAGCTATGACTTCTGTGCAGCAACTCCATGAACATCAGCATTAGTCGATGTATCTCCTGAACTGATTCTTTTTCAAAGAGCTTAGAAGTGCTGGCTTACTTTAAAGAAAACCGCAGCGTGGCTGGAACAGAGTCTAGCAGAAGTAAGCACAGCTATAAAGTTTTGTGTCTTGTCAGTTAACTCAATGACTGGACAGACGAATAGCGTGTTTACAAGAAGTTTCGTTTTCTACCTTTAGAAAACCCAAATTTAAATCCCCTTGTCGAAAAAAAAAAACCTGTAGAAATTCCAGCACTTTGGAGACATTAGTTTTTAAGATTCGAGCAGAATAAACAAACAGAAGTTAAATCAGTCCTACTCGTTAATCAGCCAGAAAAAATGTTATTGAACGGTCAATACAAACAGAGGACATCTAGAATGTACAGTATGATACCCTGCAATTCACCTTTCGACAAAACTTGTTCGCATGTCGATCCATTTCCATGGTTCGTTGTTTCCAGTGAGTACCCTTGTTCTGCAAGCTCATGGCCAGTTCATCGGTTAGCGAGTCCACAAAACCACGCAGACGATTTTCGATAGATCGCTGTCGCATGCAAACACGTGTAAGGCATGCACCAATATCTCGAGTAGCACCTAAACAAATTCCTTCAAATTTGCCGAATTTAATCTCAATCTTCATTATCCGAATCCAAAATTGCATTGTATAAGTCGTTCAGTGTGAAGCGTTTCAAGATCAAGATAAACAAAAATAGTCACTCTTTCTAAATGGAAATTTGAAAAAACATGCAGCAAATTTTTCCAAGAGAAATGTTCAAAAATAGAATCAGAAATAATTAGGCGACATTTATAATATTACTATCAGGGATGAGTAAGCTTGCAGTGAAGAAACTGGCTTCCAAACAGGAACTTTTTTCTTTAATGATTAAGCAACACCCAGCAAACTATTTCCCAAGAATCTCTTCCTTCGTGAAAAATTTCATTTCCGCTACCGATTTGCGTTACGAAATTATAGAATGGAGCACCAATTTGAGTTCATTTAATATTTAAAGTAATAAAAGATGTAAATGGAAAGTTGCATCGAAGCAGAAACCATTCAAAATACCTTTTAAATTATTGGCAACATCACCAACAGCTTGTATAGCATCAATGAAAGCATTCATACAAAGCAACGTCGATTTCATTTGTGATGCAAGTTTAAGAGCTTTCTGAGCGACATTTTCCCATGCCGGATATGTCATCTAAAAAAAAGTAAAGAAAAGTGTCGTTGGATAACGCGAAAATTCTGATCAGTAATAAACGATATATTATATATAACTTCATTATCTGACTCTGTATGCATGGCATGTGAAAAGAAAATCCAAATCTGTGTCATGCGTATTCTTATTGAATAAAATTTATAAACTTTCACTCTGAATATGACTGTACAACACATAACTTATTTCATTTTTCATATTCAAAAATTTTTTGCATCTATTCATCATCCTAATGAACTGAGAAAAGGAATGAAAGCACACCTTCATATCATGCACAATACTTTGATACATGGAAACCAATGCATTAAATTCGGCATCACAATCCATCATGTGTGCTCTTTCTGCCGGTTAATTTATTCAGCTCTGCAGTGCTGATGACGAAATTGAAAGGATAAAACTACGTAAGACAGAGCGGGTAAGTATGAAAGATTCAAAGCGATGATAAGTAGAATGCAGGAAATTAACAGCAACTCCGGTAAAGAACTATACAATATATGCACATCTTCCCGTACCCTTTAATGGCACCTAGAACGAAAACTAGCAATAACTTGGCGTCGTATTCATATAAAATTTGTTGAATCAATTTTAGTGGCACTTGGGAGGAAACATGACAATATCAAAGGGCGACAGGTATAATTAGAAATTGAAGCTGTACTCGGAAAACCTGGAATATTTCGAAACAACTAGAAATTGTGGCTGTTTATTTTTTTAAAACGGATGGAACAAAATTGAAATTTCGAAGAAAATGCGAGGGCAAAGCATTGGGAAGAATCTTTCTGAATGATGGCACAAAATAACCAAACGGAACCATATTTACCCCCAATTTCCCTTCTCCTCTCGTCTCTCCACTGATTCTGTTCGCTTATTTGTAACAAATCTCTTCCAACATGTATAAAATATACTTTAAATTTAACCCTAAACTTGAATCAAATCTTAATAAAATTGGCATTTTAAGAGGAAGTATAAACTAGCTTCATTATCATTGATAGAGAGAATAGCTAACACTTTTTTGTCAATTTTTTTGCTGACAGTTCTTGCTAATACTTACTGATCGCTCATTCAACCATTCTCTTCCAAATAGAATCAAATTTTCTCGTATGGATGCTAGCCTTCTTCCTGCTGGATTATTGGACTGCTATCACTTCTAATGGATTACTGGACTACTATCTCCTCACAATCTTTGGACTACTACTATGTCCTCACACAAGTTATGGATGTGGGTGCGTGCATGTTTGGGTGTGTGTGGGCGGCAAGTGGATAGGTATATGTGCAGGTAGCTTTACTTGAAATTAAACAAGTTTTTTGAATGGAAGAATGGAAAAAGTGCACTCGTACAATTTCATTCCCTTAAAAAAATTGGTTGTGAGTTCATTTTACGAACTATGGCAAAGTTTTCATCTGCTCGCCCGTGAGCATGATAAGCAGAGCCCGTCAGAAAGCAAATTTATGTTAATAGCGTGCGTTGGACAGGATATCCAAATCATTGGTCTTCTCCCATCTACGCATTCCGGGAGATCTCGAGCCGGCATCGTATTGTACTGCAGGGCATATATTAAGCACATCGAACGCATAAATTTTTCAGTTAGATATATTGCCGTACTAAAATTATATGCATATAGATCTGAGAGATCTCAGGATAATGCTAACATGAGGTGCATAGAAACAAGACGGTTAGTTTATTCATTTATGTGGTATTATGGTTTAGCAACAGTTTGTGGTGCGATTACAGCTACTATAAAATATAATTAAAAAAAGGAAATTCATTAATTTGAGGCTGCTACATTTAAAATGATCTAAATTTGTCGCAACAACAGCAATGACTGTAATGAGAGATATGTAAGATGTCATTACCATCAACAATTCCTAGAAATTCTATACGAAACCTTTCTACGAATTGAAAAAATTGGCTCCAAAAATAACTGTTTAATTGAAGACTTCAAAAAATATCGAAATGGGAGAACCAACCGCAGTTAATGTCCACTGAATCCTGGTACTATGAATAGGATAAAGGTCAGTAGACATGAGTGGTCAAAGGACGAAAATGTGAGCAACAATAGATGAGTGTTAACATTTTTAAAGCTTAAAATTTATGGCCACAATCAAATTTCATTGAGGATTAAGTGGTGAAAGTGCAAAAGCGAATGGGAAGGACAAACATTACTCTGACTGAAATAACTGATAGGAAGGACTGTGCACCCAAAATATGGATCGATCGCTCCTGGAACTAATCCGAGCATCCACCGCGATGTATCTTATGGGGGTAGACTTTACGTTCCAAAGTGTCGCTATATAGTGGGTTATCACTGTAAATTTGTAGCAATGTAATGTGAGAAAAGTTTTAACAGTAGCTTGAATCAATCTTACATTTCAAATGAAAAATGGTCAATTAGAATCGAGAAAAGATGAGGCGGAAGGACGAGGGCGGGAGTAATATGGGCCGTCAAGGAAGTAACCATGAGAAGAGGTAATGGGTCAGCCATTCAGGGTGCATTGCAGACAAAGCTACCCAAGGTGAAACGAAAGCAAGAAAAGCTAAAGCTAGTTGCTGCTGTTGCTGCTGAACGCTTCGCTTCCCCTCTCAACCCCTTGATAGCATGGTGGTACACTACCCTGAGACCGTGGTGCATGCCAGCATGAGCGTACTCTCTCTGGATCGGTCTGCACGTACATGCAGACACACACATATACATATGTACATACATACATACATACGCACATACACACATATCTACTCACTGTTAAGGGAGTTTGAAAGCATATTGGATAGATTGCAGAGCCCTCTACCCCTTCTCCATCGCCTGGTCAAGAACTTGGACCAATGACGACACTGTTAGAGGGATTGCATTGATATACTACCCTATTCTATCTGATCTGATTCCATCTGATCCCATACAATTGGGAGTACTGTCTTCTATGTCTGACCATTTTTCAAATGAGCGTCGTTCTTTTGATCATTTTGCTGAGTCACCAACCGCTTTTGAAGAGGACTGCATACAGAAATATCCTTTGTATGCCATTGTTTTACTTCTAAAAAATTAATTTTGACTGAACTAATCGAATAGATTATCGTGCGAAGAACTTGTACACATAATTGACGGTCGTACTGGATAATGACCCGACCCGATAGTGACCATTAAAAGAGTTAGTGCTAGTAATTATCAAAGTACTATGAAATCTGGAACGGAAATTATTAAACAAGTAAAATAATGAGCAGAAATGGAAGTAAATATCTTCTTCTTCTTCCCGCATCTTACTTTGTCGAAACTTCCTTACCTATCACTTCCATACACTCACATTGTTGTGTTAGACTGTTTATTTAATCTCTATACTGTGGTCTGTTTCATCGACAACCTTATAACGATCTAATTTTTGGCTCCTACTTCAATACTTCTCTTTCGCGAATGTGACAAACGATAAATGTGATGAATAGCCAGTTTCAGCGCGACTTAATCAAAATGATATTTGCATCAGCGAGAAGATCTTGTTAAATTGAATGATCTTATGACTCTTTTTACCTGTCCGTTTTGGCAACAAAGTATAAGATGAGATTCAGTTATACTCTTTTGGCATAGCTCCACTTTAGAGTTGCTTGTTAAAGTTCAAGTAGCCATTTTTCATGAACTTTATTAACCCGCATCATTGCCTTCTTACCTTCTGATAACCTCATTGCAGTTTTGGCTTGAATTTGCAGACACGAATATGGAAAATTGACAGCATAAGAATCAAAGGCCAGGACTACGTTAACTCATTGCTGTGTTTAGCTTAAATATTTTTGTATCAGACTTGGTCCAGCTAGCACCGTAGTCCTATGTTAAGCTGTTGTCTCACGAGGAAATTACAGGAAAGATATTCAATTCTCTTGAGATGGGCAGCATGACACATTAACAGCTAAAAGTGATTTACAAATGAGCCGATGTTTGCTTACATTAGTGTCCAGTGTATGCGAATCAAGGTGCTTATGGACTTTCAGACAATCCGCCACTTTTCATCTGGTTTGTTTTGAGGTGTAGTCAGTACGATCGATTCGATTCTTAATTAATGCTATTAAATAAAGTGATATTTAAAAACCCATTAGGCTGGGCTCCGTAACCTACTGTTATCATCATTGTTACCGCAATCTCATAATCATCGGCGTTTTTATCACCAACATTGCCATAATATTATTTTACCGATAGGCAAAAGGAGCGGAAGTTTTTGAAGGCAATATCATCGATTTTCAAGTATTGCACAGATATAGTGCGAAATTTCGTTGAAACGTCTGAGGGGAGACGAAGTGAAGGTATAATTATGAACTGCTTTCCATTTGTCAATCAATCAGTAACGCGGTTGAGAGATGGAAGGGACGAAAACAAAGATGAGAAGAGTGGGGCGGAATAGCCAATGAAGGAAGAAGGTCTTCAAATTTGCCATTTGTAGAATATTCGCAACTCCCAAGTTTAGTCAAATTGTACGCAACTCGGAGGAAAACGGATTTGCAAATTTATTATGTAAATTACTCATACTCTAAATTATCGTTTTGAAATACTTAACTATCTGTAATGCTTCACAAGAAGTATTAAGGATGAACTGCATGCTGAAGCGGCGAGTGAACGAAGGGGCAGATGTATGTTCCTGTCAAATAGAATTAGGGGACAGTTACACTGAAGGACTTTTGAGTTTGAAATGTTTTTCTCACTTCTCCAAATCCTTTCATTTCTCCCTAGGCCTGGCGTAGTCTCATTTTCCTTTCATCAAGAGAAATAGTCATTTAACAGGAATTTACAGATCTGCAACAAAGCTAAAACATCCAGCACTCAGTGGCTGAATAGAACTGCCTACCTGTTATTAATGGTTTAAGAGTAAAAAAAGCCCCACACAAATCTGACATATACAGAATATTGAACTAAACTTTATTTCTCAATATCCCATGCCACTCGAAAAAGCCTATCACTTCGCATCGCCTCGGGCCTTTTTTCTCCCTTGTTCGTCAGCCGTATCATACCTATCAATTCCCAACTTCCAGCTCGAAGTGTTAGTCCTACTTTGTTTTTTTTTAATATTTAAATTACAAAAGTCTGAAACTTGCGGAATCTTGGAAGTTGAGTGTAAATTTTTTCTGACATTTAACTTCAAAATTTAAAAAACTCACGTTTGTCTTAATTTATTGGATGAAACGAATACTGTCAATCTTCAGAACGCCATCATTCTGTGGGGTTCGATCAGCTCAATTATGATCGCTTCAGCATTAATTAAAAGGGAAGTGATTATGGTTAGTGGACTGCTCTAAGCGCACTTAACACGCCATACTTGATCATTTTAGTATGAATGAATGGATGGTTGTCTTCTGAAAGAGAAATTAAAAGAAAAATGTTGAGGATTTCTCGAGTACCTTTATGGCATTCCAATTAAAACATTTTGACTGAGAAGGAAAGAATAAATGTGAAAGACGGAGTTTGAATCCTATCATCTGCTTGAACCCATCTAAAACTGGAACTCATGAGCATATTGAAAAGACAATATTAGTTATATGGAACTTGAAATTTTTAAATTTAACAGGAAATTAGAAAATAATGATGAGTTGAAGAACTACCAATGAACATTGCATAAGTACTACTCCAAGTTCGTAACCAGAGAATCTTTTATTTTATTATCGCCTTTTGAAAGTTGTTTTAGTTTTCTTACAAATATTTTCAAATGTCAACTTTTCAAACCGTAAGAGAAATCAAGGTTTATAAGAAAGCAAATGTAGATGAGACATGTGGAAATTAGGGTAATAATCATATTATATGGCTATGATGAAATTTCAACAATAACTGTGAAAGTGGGAATTCCAACAGCCATAAGTCTCTTCCAATTACGTCATATGAATGAAAAATATGGAACGATACACTTGTTAACAAGAATACAATTTAAAAAATGAAGTAAGAAATTCCAAAGTAGATAGTCATCACTTCTCCATTATTCGTATATATTTTTATCATATCTAATATGGCCATATAAATTAGGGGCAAATTAAACGTAGTTCATCTGATCACATTTTGATATGAAGTTTGACACTGGCACAATCCGTCGATCATTTTTTAGTAGGAAGATAGCCAAGAACGTAGGAGGAATAAATGATAAACGTAATGATAAATGGACTTCGTATGAATGTACATGACTATTTTTTTTTTTTTTACAATTCTTATATAGCGATGTGACAAGTTGAAGATGGGAAGTGATGAAATTGGTGGTAGAAAGTGTTTAAAAAGCGAAGAACAAAAAGGAATAAGAAAAACGGAAATATTATTGATGTTTCAATTGATCGAAAGAAATTTTTTTTTTATCTTAATGGTGCAAATAGTCATTTGTTTTTGATGATGCATGTATATTCTCTCTCCTACGATAGTCATTTTACATTTTAGTGATTGCGATTTCAAAAGTATTGCAGTCATGAAACCATTGCTGCAAAAAAATGTAAGTTAATACATACATTTGATGCAACTCTCATTTTATTGTGCTAAAAATGTTTCGCAAAAAAGTGTCAAAGTTAAATTAAAATTACCACCTACATATTCATAAATCACATTTATTAGAAATGTTAAAATTTAGTTTCCCAAAAGTATGATTGGTTCGTGGGCCAAAGTGTCATGCAATTCTTAAAAAATAAAAATTAAATTATATCAAGAATATTTGTCTGAAAAACAGAAATGATTGGCTATTGATATATACTATTGCATTTGGTGATTCTAAAAGAATGCTACTTCTCTAAGCTTTATGATAAACAGTGCAGAAGCATTGACCAACATGACTGGTGGCGCGCATTGGTGATATATATATATATATATATATAAATCGAAACTGAAAGCGAAGCAAAAATGAGTTTTCTCATTTGAGATCATCGCATGTATTCATTCTAACTTGTCATCGAATGGTACTTGATAAGAAGAGAGTAAGCATTTTCTCCAAAACATTCCCTCTTACTCTTGAGAACTGTTCTAATCTAATTTTCAAAATGTCCATCAGTCATCAGCAAGTGAAGTATAGGAAGAGTGACCAAGACAAGACTAGACTGCGACAGAATTTCTTTGCAGCACTTTTTCAGTATCTCTCTAATTTTGTCGTAGTGAAAGAAATGAAATTGTGTGATTGTTCAAGAAATTTGGTTGAGAAAAAAATTATCTGATAATTACTGTAGATACAGTTTTTAATTGAATCAATTATTTTGATGAAAACGAAATGTTGGATAATACAGTATCCACAGTTTGAAGTGTTATTATTTTTTCCATTTATTGTTAACTGAAAAAAAAAGAAAGAAAAATTCATGTTAAAAAAAAAATTTGCTCGTTCTCAGTAATAAATTTCTACATTTTGCCATGTTTAACTGGTTGTTAGATAACAATGACAATGACATATTTATTGTTAGCAATCGATAAACAATGATTGAAAGATAGAAAATCGGCCTGAAAAATTAATTGATCTAACATATTTGTTGCGTATTAGTCTTGGACGACGTTACCGTAATTTTTTCCCTCTGCAATGGAACAGTTATTGAAGAGGACAATTTAAGACATACATGGTTTTCATTTCAGCCATTTGTTGTTTCCATGGTGATGCTGAGTTGATGATATTTCATAGCCATAGCCTCAAGCTATCTTGTATTCAGATGTTATTGGTACTTTCAATCGGTTCAAAATCACTTCAAAGAGATTACTAACTTTCATTTTTCCTTCATAAATTTATTTCAAATCCTGATAAAATCAACTGAATTCCTTGTAGACAGCACTTAATACTTATAATGTAGATATTCCACCAAAGAATTATGATTTCAGATATTTTAACATCCACGACACGGGCAATGAGTAATTTGATCCAACATCATGAGAGGTTATATCAGTTTATCAAGCACAAAGAAAGGGTATGTAAAATTTAATAAAATTTCATATTGAAATTCATGTTTCAATTAACATTGCATAGTTTCTAGATTCTGTGCGTTATAATTTATTTTTTTAAGATTTTTTATGGAACGTAGAATAACAAGAACTATTTGATTAATTTTTTGAGGTTAAACTTTCCATCTATACCGATTTTAATCATATTGATCATTTAAAAGACGAGCGTATCTTTCCCATTGTTGAATTTTCAACTTGGTTTGATTCCCACTTTTTGATAATTCATAATTCAGTTATCTAAATTTTGCAGTCTTCAACAATTTTTAAGGTACTGAAAGCGAAGCCTGTCGTTGAAACCAGATCTCGATCCAAATCAATGCCAGGACGTCCAAGAATTTCATTACAAAAGGTTTTTCTATCGCACAATTTATCCCTTAAATTTCTGAATTCTTTCCAACAATAAATTTTTTAACAATAAGAAACTCCAGACGACAAATTACTTAATTTTTCAATCTCCTCAATATTACCGAAAATGTGAACCATTCCTTTCACAAATTTCAATCAGTGAGATTTACAGTGCCAACCTATTAGATTTGTCTTCTCTATCGTCAGTATGACTAGGTAAACTTCAGGGTTATTTTGTTGATTTCCTCAGTTCTGAAACGAACGGAATCGCTCCCTGACCAGCTGAACTTGACTACTGGGATGGTTTCACTATCTAAAAACTTTTCGCAGCTCTACTCATACTTTTTGGTAATACTCGAACAGTCAAAAATTTTATGATTCGTACAAATTTCACTGATGAAAGAAAATTGTTAATGCTTAATTTAGCTATTTATGGGTAAGTTCCAGTTGGTAAGCTTTCATTGAAGTAATCATTTTAAACCACGGCATCAGTACAACAGCCTAATCGCTTTTACAGCGTGACGAAGAAATAAAGATCCAGGAAGAAAACGAGCGCCTACTGAAATCGTTACTGAAAATTTCGGAACGAAAATCGAAGTATGTGTAATTCGGTATTCCCAGTCCATCTCTCTATGATAGTGTTTTTCTCATTTCAAAAAAAATTTCAAAAAAAGTTTCTTTCATACACTGTTGTTGATTTCCGAAAATTCTCAGTGCAAATAAATAGGAATTCGACAAATAAGACGAAAATACCATGAAATACCCATACTGTACCGAATCCCAATGAAATTTTTACCTTCTTCAATTTCCCATTTTCCAGAAATCTCACACAAAAAATTGACATTGCTGTGTGAAGAAAAAAAAGACAAATTCGATTCGAATATCTTTAATTCTCCAGCATCCCTTACGTATATATAAAGGAAGCGTTTGAGCTCATCCTCAGAAATGAAACAACATTCAAGATTTTGCAGGATGTGAGAAATTGGGCAAATGCCCAAGTCAGCAATTCTTAAACACTCCGCTACCACTGACTTCAGATGTTTCAGATTCCTTCCAAATCCCTTTCCAAACCTGAAAACTTAAAACATACGTTCTACAAAAGGACATCTAGCTGTATTCAGAATCAAATTCAAAGTTGAAATCCTACGAGAGAAATATAATTATTCTGTTTTTTTTAATACTGAACATACATCGAAATTCGAATCTGTCGAATCTGCGAACGGATTCGGGAAACCGCTCTCAATCGAAGGAAATTGCAGCAGTTGCGATGGTAGGGCTAATGATGACGGAGATGGCGGAATAGATGAAGCAGTTACTGCAAGAGGCGTAGGTACATTTGCCGTTAGCTTTAACCAGTCAGATGTGAATGAGTTTACTTCAGCAGCATCATCCAAAGACAGTAAAACCATCAGATCAGGTGGACAGCGGTCAACTAGAAAATGTGAGTAAAATGACAAAATCAGTTCAACCTTTTCGGGATTGTTTCCTCAATAAATGTAGTTAAATGTAGCTGCGGTGTATCGGTGATGTTCTCGCAATCTCACGACAACCACACCACAAATTACCGCAAAATCTAATTTAATACGTAACATATTGCATGCCAAAATTTCAATATCATTATCCTCAATATCATTATTGAATTTTAATATCGATATTTTGAATCTCGAGATTTTCCACTTCAGAACATCATAAGACTGGAATTTGAAGTTTACCATTTCTACTTAACTTCCATCCTGGTGGTGGAGCTATAGCTGGAATTGTAGTGCTAGATATTTCATTCATTGGATTTGGTTCAATTGATACTAATGTTTGCCCTGTTATGTCGCTTGTTGGTTCAATGTTATCACTGTTTTGACATTCTCTTGGTAAGCCCAGTGGGCTTTCAATTCTATTGCCCAATAAATCGTGCCCATTCAAATTCTCTAAATCTTGTAGCACTTGCTCCATTTCCTGTTCACATTGATCGAGCTCAATTAGGCTGAAAGACATTTAGTGATCCGTTATCAGAATTTATTCATCTGTTTTATGAGTGAAATCAGCCGGTATTCGATCATCATTTTTATTGGCAAAATTTTTTTAGGTCCAATTGAGAATTAAATAGACAACCTTTCGGGTTCTCTTTCGATAGTTGTAATTTGATCGTCATTCTCACAAACAAGGTCTTTTAAAGGTTCAATCAGATCCTGCAAAAATTAGCAGTTTGTTTGTTGAGAATTCATTTATCAATAATTTACTTGCTGGGTTTTTCGACTGAAATCATCTGAGAAGTCCCTCGTTTTCTAAATCACGTGGAAGTATGATGGGATATTTATAATTTAGGAATAATTACCATTAGTACTTCAAATTCGTAATGTTTGCGACTAGACACGAAATCATAAATCTTCTCATATGCCAGCGTTGTTTGCACATAGTAGTTGTATAATAATTTCTGATAAGATTCCAACAGCTGCCAAAGAACATATTAAATTATTAATCGTCAAATCAAAATAGAATATGTAATTTTCTGAGTTACTTATCGTCATACAGAAGTCATTTGGTCATTCTGAAAGACATTCATTTTATCGACCGCCAGATCATTCGATTCAATCCGACAGAAGCAGTGAAGAATCCACAGTTATTTTACAATATTTTGAATACTGAATATTAATCTAAATGCAGAGCAATAACTAATTTTGAAAATGAAGCAAGATAACATTATATCAACTTTTTCTGAAATTGAAAACAATGAGCTCAGCTATTTAAATGAATGAATCATTTGAAGAGGAAATTTGTTTCTTAGTGAAGAATTGCCGTTTACTTCGAGAATTCCAGAAACATATGAACCATGCGGAAAATACTCGTCCATCCCTGCCATTTTCGTGTCAGATCTTCTCAATTGCCTTATTTAGGCATTTTGAAGCATACTTATTGAAATTAATTGTTTCCTCTATATTTGTTGTATTTAACGTATAACATGAAACATATTGAGTGATAAATTGAAAGATTTAACGGTTGGGGGCATCGTTTTACCTTACCTAAAGTTACATCAAATAACAATCCTTTGCGGAAAATGGGCATCTGGTAAAAAAGGATGATCATGCCTTTTTTTAACTTGAATTTGAGATTTAAGTAGTTTTACGTAGAAAATGAGATTTTGATTACGTAGTACCTGCGAAAACAAATTATAGCGACTAGCGACCAACAAATCCACTTTTTGAAGAGTATCCAATTTCAAACTGTCCAATTTTTCTTTATTTCGCCTAACAACACTTTGTGCTGTACGGAACTTTTCCAAAATATTTTCTGCGTCTGGGTCAAGCTACAAGAGAATTAGTCAGTAAATAAGAAGGGAAAACAAAGATACATTAACAGGATAAACCGTTCACATCCGACCCGATCCCAAAGAACTGGTTAATAAGTTGCCAAGCGAATGTAGCTTTGCAGAAATTACGCATGACTTTGCGTAAGAGAATGGAGTTCTCTGAATCCGTAATACTTGAATGAAATACACCACTGCCGGATATTAATTGGAAATTGACTAATACTTAAGAAGTTCAATCTAGGAACATCTTAACAGCGATTAACCTCTTTACTAGTTTTTTTCATCCATAATAATGATCCTCTGTATTCAGTCCTAGCTTTTTCTGCAGCATCCACTGTATCTGCACAATCTATGATTGCTCTTTCTGTGAAAACATGAAGCTCACCAAAGAATCGTAGCAGAGGATTTCGAATTTGTAATCTAGCAATAAAGTTTTCAAAATTTATTAATAAATTGGTTTGTGACAGTAGAAATTCTCTAGACCAGCAGATCAACTTAGAAGGAAAAGTAGCACCGGAATGAATCTCCTCACTCACTAAAAGGAAATTAAAAAATTTTCACTGCAGCTCAAAAGTTATCCACTTTTAAAAGAAATAGCGAAATAACAAAAAACCTAAGTCCATTAAGGCTCCTTCAAAAAATCTGATTATCATCTGGGAAAAGAGCCAAAAGAACAACTCTGCTCGACAATTCAATGATTATGAATTTAGGATAGAGAAGACACGTTTTCGAAATAACCTATGATGTACTGAAAGCGCCAATACTCTGGCAACAGCAACCATAACGCGGCCAGCAGCTGTCACTTCTGTGCCACCATCCTCTTTCAACATTTTACTCAATTCAAATTCCATTTGTACTAATTCTAAAGAAGATTTCCGTTATATTTAGCAAGAACAACAACTTCCTTTACTATTCCAGCTCCATTTTTTCAATGGTAGACCTTTTTCAAGGCATCGAAATATAAGTCAGAGAATATGAAAAAGGCCTGCTGTAAATAGTAATCCAGGTGCAAAAAAAGAGTATCAAAAGATTTTTAGATTTTTGACGGAAATTCTTTTGCAAAGTCACAAAACTTAAAATCTTGAATAAATTATGACTGATTTAGAAAGAATACCGCTTAAATAATTTTGATAGTTATCGATACAGCAAAGCAATTGATCAGATGTTTCTTGAACAAACCGAAACAGAGCTACTTTTGTATCCAATTCCGCATCTGAAGCTAACAAATGTTCATCTTCCTGAAATTGACAGTCAAATTTCATTTGACTTTTATTCTTTTTGAACAAAATTTGGAACGTTCTTTGAAAACATTAGGAATTTTTATTGTCCGACTAATAACATCATCATTTGCAATCAAGGAAAGTCTAACCTTCTTTCCCAGTTTTTTCCTGATTAACTGCTTAGCTGTCCAATATTGCTGGCGCATTCTATTTAAGGTAGGCTCATCAAATCGATCCACAAAACGATCGAAATTTAAACCGCTAAAATCAAATACTAATATTATTATTAATTAACTTTGAAATATTTAGCACCTGTCATGAAGTAAAGCCTGTCAACATTATCGCAATAATGAAGAATAGAATAGCTCGAAAAAGACTGAAGTATTTTTGTCGTATGCAAGATAAGCCTAAGCGGTTCGAACTATCAGCACTGTCAGCAGGAATGGATTGGGCGATACAAACGATATCGAGCACGGCATCGTAAATTTTGGCGTAAGAGTACATTTGCGCTATATAAATTTAAAATCAGTTAATCAGAGAGTGAAAGGGAAAAAGGTGAACAGATGTAAACTTCATTCTTTAATCAATTTAAATTATCACCTGGTAGTCGATTCGTATTGACGTGTATAAGCCATCGTTGGCTTATAACCTATCGTACAGCGATTTTTAGCCTATCGTACAACTTTCACTTCTTATATGATATTCCGAATTTATTATATTTAATGAATTTCTTCAAAAAACTTCGGATTACAACAATATGAGCGTTTTAATGGACAATGATTTAAATTAAATTATACAACAACATTGCCGAGAAAGACAATATCATTTCTATCCCCTCATCTCATTGGCTCGCTTCCACATTAATTTTTTCATTTCTCAACAATCTTCTTTTAGTTCTTGCATTTGAGTTAGACTCTACTTTACGACCATCCCTTTGTTCAACAACCATTCTTTTGAAAACGAGACTTAATTTAACACTTTTCAGATATCATTTTTTATTCCTACATAATCCTTGCTCCAACTATGTCTCATATTTTTGAATTTTTAGTCGTCGTTTTCCTTCCCAAGTTAAACTATTTGCCAAACGTGAACGTTCTTCAAATTCTCCGAATTTCATAGGTAACTTTAACTTCTAATCACATAATTACATTTCCAGATGTTCTTAATTACATTTCACGTTTATTAAGTATCTCTTGTAACTGACTGGAACATAGCTTAGTCATGCAATAAGTGTCTCAATATTCTTAAGATATTTGTTCCGCCATAAATATTATAAACTTTGATCAGTCTTATGATATGAAAAGGAGTTAAGTCCTGCACGCACAAAAGTTTGTGGATCGAGTCGAAGTTCCCTTACTTTAATCAAAAAATCCACGTGAAAAGAGCATATTATAGTGTCAGTCGGTGATATCTAAAGAATGGTGACGTTCAGGGAATTGAGAATAGCGAACCAGCAGTTAAGCCTAAAAATCAGTTCAATGTGTATTTTTGATGCCTATTTTCTTTGCCTAAGGAATAATTAAACATTCAACGGAGCTCAGTAATAAAATTAAAAGTTAAGTTTATGAAAGCAACACGATTCAATGCTAGTGCTTATCAATCGAAAATGTCAACGCTTGTCGAGCATCGTTGGATGGATATCGATTATCATACATGCAAAAAATAGCAGAACGGCTGAGTGAAGAACGAAGAAGCAGTGAAATGAGCTGATGTATGATGAAAATGATGATGATGATAGCATGGGTAGGGTTGCAGAACAGTTAGGCACTAGCTAACTAACTAAGGTTAAGGTAGGCTGTTTTCAGGATGGGCAAGATGGGACACTGATGATCAATCAATTAGCTAACCAATTCCACTTATCCTTTTCGAGCTCTTCGTTCCTTCATTCTTTTTCTCTTTTTCTCTCCCTTTCTCCTACCAACTCATATTCTGCTCTGTCTAACAGTAAACAAATTATCGAAGTGAACTTACTCGCAATAAACCTTATCCATCTAATGAGAGACATATTTACAGTGTAGGGGGAGTTGTGTATGGTACAGAGAGGAGACAGTATATGGTAGATGTTACTATTTCCTTGTACCTATGTATTAAAGTCAATATTATCAATAAACTAATGATAGCAGCTGTGAAAGAACACACTCTTTGAAACAGCAGTGCATCATCTTTTTTTTCAGGAAGGACGAGCGTCCGGCCGCATTAAAAACAACAAAGGAGGAGATGCGGTAGTTCTATGAGGGATGATTACGAGTGAGGTTACTAGGGAAGGCGTGTCTTCTTTAGAGAACAGTATTTCATTAGTTGCTTCAACCTTAGTCATGTAATGGGAAAGGCTTCAGTAATTGCTTCAGTCCAAATGTTTCGCTATAAGAATTGTTGAATTAAATTCACTCAGTTGTTCTTGTCATTTTGTTAACACAAAAACAGTGAACAAAAACAGTAAAATTTGAGTTTGAAAATTTCAGATGACACGTAAACGCAGAAATGACAGCTCAAGTGGTTCAGAGAAGTCGCACCCTTCAAACTTTCATCGATCCATCTCACCCTCAACTTTTCATCGCCAAAGAGTACATCGCTTGAATAATTTGAGGATCAGTGACGAAAAACGTAATCGACAGAACGACAAGGGAAGAAGAGAAAGAGGGAATAACAGTATGGATTGGAGACATTGCAAATCCAGAAATGACGATAATGACGTTCCAGGAAGAGTTTCCAATTATAAAACGAGAAGAAATGGAAAAGAAATGGTGCAAAGTCAAAAGAGAGTAGAGAAAAGTAGAGCTTCATCCAGTAGACACGATTCGCAGAGAAGTGAGGCTTTTCTTCATCAATCGAATATGTGCAAATTTGTCCTCATCATATAATTTCTTCGATTCTAGCGAAAAATGAATGGCTCGAAAATTTCTTAACTCTGTTCCATATAACCTCGATTACTATAATTTATCTTAGCTTATCCCAAAACATGTGATTTACATCTTCTTCTGAGGTTTCTTATTTGTTTTTATCCTGATTGTACTGATTTCTCCGACTTTCATTGATCCACAGCCGTGGATACTCGCAGATTTGACAGTTTGTAAAGGCTGTTGGAGAACGAATTTACTTTATGCGAAGCAATAAATCCTCTTTAAGTAATAAGGCAAATCCTTTTTAAAGAAATTGCATTTGATTTCCCTTTCATTATAGCAAGACTTTTACGGTAGATATTTGTTGGCAGAGACATATTTCTTTCCCAATTGACAATTTGTTTTTTATATTGCAGAGGTGGAAAAGAAGTTCGGCAATCAAACCGATAGAAAATTATCAACTAGTAATGCAAAAGAAGAAAGACTCGAAAGTGTAATCAGAGATCATCCGTAAGTTTTATAAATTTGTTAATACTTTAAATTTTCTACCTAGGTGATTCTAAACCTATGTGGATACATATATTTATATGCTTTCAAGGGGTATTTGTGATGAAACAATCGAAAGGCAGCATCATAGACCTTTAATTGTTCCAATTTTACGTAAATACTTTTCAGTGGTCAACTGCAGGATGCGTTTAATGAATATCTTCGCGGTGATCACGACAGGAAAGAAGAACCGAAGATCGAAAAAGAGAAGCCGAATTTTGAACCAAGTGGGAAATTGGCTGAAGATACCAATACCTATCGAGGTGTTGTAATCAAATACAACGAACCATCTGACGCACATATACCAAAATTACGTTGGCGTCTTTACCCTTTTAAGGTTGCTTGTTGACTATTGAAACTTTTGTCCTGATTTTTAGGTAAAATGTAGAAGTTATGATTCTTCCACTTTTCATTATTTATAATTTTGATATAAAATATTTTTTATTTCTTCACTGTCAGCGTAACCACAAACTACACTGTGCAAGAACAGTAGAATAAATTGTGGTTATTTCCTCTCTCTTCTTTTCGAAATTTAGAACTATTCCATTCTATTATACTTTGATTTTTAAACCTTTTCCCGTTCCCATCGTAATATAAACACTAAACAAAACAGGACGCAGAAATAGTGTGACCTCGGATATTAATTTTCAATGATTTTTTCCCATATCTCATTATTATGAATGACACAGGGCGATGAGGCTTTGCCAGTGCTCTATATTCATCGACAATCAGCATATCTTATCGGACGTGATCGCAAAATCGCTGATCTCCCAGTAGATCATCCTAGTTGTTCCAAACAGCATGCTGTCTTTCAGTATCGTCTCACACCAAAGGATTTACCTGATGGAACAACTGTGAAGCGCATACGCCCTTACATAATAGATCTAGATTCAGCGAATGGTACTTATCTGAATAATGAACGTATTGAGTCACAGCGGTGAATTTTTTTTCTAACATTTAATTTCCTTATGATATTTTGGGTTTAATGGAATACTTTTAAAGTATCTTTGGATAACAGTTACCACTACATTTATTACCTCTACATCCATTTGGGAAATTGTCTCCGTTTTGCCTTCTCTTAATTGTAAGTTGTTCAAGCTTTCATAAGCAAATCCAGTTATTTTTTATCTCATCTCATGCTGTTTTTGCTCAGATTCATAGAGTTGCGGGAGAAAGATGTGTTGAGATTTGGATTCAGCACACGAGAATTTGTACTACTTAATGAAAGGTCACATGATGAGGAAGATGTGGAGACGGTGAAAAAAGAAGAATTGTCACCTTCCTGATGTAATTATTTTGAATTTATTTAATGTTTAAACTGTATTTGTGGCATCACACACAGAATTTAAATGTCAGTTCAAGATTTAATTCAGTTTTGTAAAGTTCATTTCGAATTAAAGATTGGTAAACATTAGTTTTAATGGTAGAAATTTTTGAGTAGATTCTCGGTCCAAAAATTATGAGAGTTTGCGAACTTGATTTGTTGTTTATCATATATTATATATATATATATATATATATACATATATATATAATGTATAGGTCTATCTGGAAACTTTTACTCTATTCTGTGCAGGTCCAGGTTTAAAGTATTTGGAGACAAACATTATTATGGAAAAATAGTAGGGAGCTTCATAAGGAATTTTCTCCAAAAATTATTACATTATTTTAGTTGTGGCAAAGACTTTTTGGTCTCTCTAATCTTATGTTTTTTTTTCATCTCTATGTTTTCTTTTCTTCTCTATGTTTCTTTTTCTTGTCTTTTGCTAATTTTCAACTGTTTCCCCTGTTTTTGTTTTCGAATAAATAAACTGACAGGAAATACAAAAGCTTAAAATCATTCCCTTTTTTCTTTCGTAGAGTCGGAAAGAATAGAGAATTAGTTTTAATATAAATTTGATAATAGCCAATAATTGAGCAGAAAAGTTTTCCTGAAATTTCGGTTACTTTAACAGTTCTCTGAAGCGATTTATATTATTAACGTATCGCTGAATCGCTTTTTGTCATATGAAGCGATGAATGGAATTTTCACCTTTTTGGTGAATTCCATTAGCTTTTTAGGGATTGATATCGAAAGATGGAAAGTTTGAGCCTTGATTTTTATTTATTTATTTTTTTGAAATAAAGGATAATGAAATGCTCAGGAAAAGTGTAGATAATGCGTCCAATATGGTGCCCAAGATGTCAGGATACAAAGTGAGAAAGTCACCGGGATATGGGAAGGGAAGCAAGTCATGCTTAGGTAGGTAACAAGACGAGTCTGAGGTTCAGTTAGCTACAGCAAGTAATTGTTATATCAATTAGTGTTGTGCTGAACATCGTCGCTTTATGGCAGTCTTTCTTGCTTCCAGAATTTAGAAACAATTATTTGCTTGAATCGAGTGGTTGCAAGACTTATTAATACATTCGCAAAGATACAATCAATCAAGAGCTAACGAATAATGGAATCTTCATGCTTTTCAACGTTATTCCGTTGGAGACAACGCTACTTAACGAAATCAAAAATACGATCGATTGGGTGAGAAGTGGGAATGAATGGCAGGAGTATGGCGCAGACGTTTTACAGTAATGACTCACTCGAATCTCTTCCCCTTTGTAATCCAACTTTTTTTCTCCGTATCTTTTAAAGGTTTCACTTATTTCTAGTACAATTTAATTACTGACCACTTTGTAGATTTTCAAAATTTCTGATGGAATCTGATCTTGCCTAAATGATACACCAGTTGTTATGATAATTGATAATTATTATCGTCACAAGTGTAGTTAGCTCGGACTGACAAAGTTAACAAAAGTTGGGCTTGTTGAGCTGAATGCTAATGAGAATATGCTTAGAACAGAGAGATAGTAATAATTAGTCCCATCTAATTTTCAAAAGTAGATAACAACTGAGGCGCTAATTTCTGAACTTCATAGTGTTCCATTTGTTTTGGTTTCAACAAAATTTATCTTCATTGAGTGGCTCCTATCCATCAAATTTTCAAATTTTACAACATACTTTGAGCTTTTTTAGTTTGCTTGTGATTGTTTGTGAGCCTTTCAGTTCACATGTATCATTCTACTCAGTATGCCTGCGGTAGTTCTTCCCGGGGAAAATATCGAAGATCAGCTATTGCAACTCTGTCTCTCTTTCAGCATTTCTGTTAATTTACAAATATCACAGACATACATCTTGTTCTTCTTGATACCGGTGGGAAGGAAGAAATCTATCCCACCTGTTTTTCTTTGGTATATTGCTGTGTGATGTTGATGTAGTGTATGCAGATGATAAAAATAGAGTTGTCAACCTGTCTTAGCAACAATAACAACAACGACAGCAGCATTAGTGACAGAGCTGTGCATACTAATTGTTATTTTAGAGTTTTATTGATTGCCCTTATCAGTTATATATTTCATGGTCCAGTCAATTTAATCATACAGTCATCGAGTTAATCATTTACTCTATTAATATTCGTTACTTTGTTGTTCATTTCTCCTAATTCTTCTGTGTATTTGGGATGAAGTGAAGGGTGATGAGAGTCATAAGTTTCATAGTACTTGACATTATTAGGTCAATTTGGTGTTTGTGAAAAATTGAAATGAATTATTGATTTCATCCACATCATTACGGTAGAAGGAAAGAGATACAGAAGAGTTCCCGACTTTTAAGAGATCACGATGGGGAGTCATATTTTTCAGTCCTTACAAATTTAAGCTTCATAGAAGAGGGATTAATTTTTCATTATTGCAACTGACTAATTCCAGAACACGAATCATATGTGAATTATGAGTGAGACAATTAAATAAGTCATTCCCAACAGTATCGTCGCCAACGCTCAATCCTCCTCCACGAGAGCATGTGATCGAGAATACCCAAAAGATTTCGTTTGTTGACCATTTTGTTTTTCTGTGCATCAAGAATTCTAGCGCAGTTGACCCGCAGTAAGCAACGACCTACCTTGATAGATGATAGGGAATATCGCCATTTTTTGATGATTCAATTCAGCAAGCAGTCTGGGTTATAATAAATTTAGAAAGGCGGCGAAAATAACTTCTTGGATGATTCCTTCCAAACAAATAAGTCTGGACTAAGTTTTGCTATAGGCGCGGGAATAATCTCTTATGGTTAATAGTGGCTTGCCCAAGCAATGCAATAGCCAAGCATTTCTGGATTTCCGATATTGAAGTTATCTCTCAGTAGGGCGGAACTCTAACGTTGCAGGGAAGAACCTGCAACCATAGAAATGACTCAAATGGCAGCTGAGAAATGCATGATGCGAGCATTTCTCATTGCACTCCTGCTGTCCAGGCCTAAATAGTCGAAGGCTTTCCTTCATTGGTCCAAGCCTTTTTTCTGTTCATCCACTACTAGCATCCTGTTTGCTTATTCGAAGGTGGCACCAATAACAAATTTCGGGCGGAAAGAGTGCAAAGAGGGGGATAAAGGACAAGGATAAGACATGATTGTCAGCTTACCATTTCATCAAATACATCAAATTCACTTGGCAATCTTCTTTGTCAATTTATTGATTAATATTGCGAAAATGGTCGTTAAGCGTGCGGAATCATACGTGCTTTTAAATGATGCCTTCTATTGAACTGTTCATTTTCGTCCAGCTGTGGTAGTTGTATTCCTTAGTACTTTAAAACTTCAGCAACTGACTTTGATTGTGCCTGCAGTTTAATTTTACTGTTTTATCAACTCTAAATTGAATATTTTGAAGTACCTTGTAGTGTAGTGGAGTATTTGCTTTGTTTTTAATATTTGCAACTATTTGTGGTCAAAGATCACGGACAAAACGAACTTCCGCTTCCATAATCCAGATCCATTAATCAAATTTATTATTAATTGTTGCCTTTCTTCTTGTCCTTCCTCACTCCTTCTTAGAAGAAAAATTACCTGCACCTTTCAAATTATTCAAAAATTACTTCCTCGATATATCTGTTCGTCTTTTCTTGCAAACACAATTTCTATGAGTACTGGCAGGTAATAATGATAGTTCGATTAAAGGACGAACCAAGCAGAAAGTGGAATTCCTACCCTTCTGAATGTTTGGTTGGTCATGAGAAGGTTATCAGAATACGGCACTCCTTGGCAATTAATCCTGTGGTTCGAAATGAGAGGATGGAGTTTTGATGGAGACGGTTGACTCAAAATTGTAAGTCAATCATTTCATCAGTAAGTAGCGAGACAAGTTTGAGGACAAATATCATCTTGGTACTTATTCTTCCGACTTACGAAAACATTGTATTCCTCGATTACTAAATGTTTTGAGCGTAACATTATTCAAAATTTCATTTGCCATTGATCGATAACCCAGCCTACTATCTTGTGGACAGCCAGAACGAAGTACACATGGCTGTGCGTGTATGTCTGTGTGTGTCACATATATACGCTGCGATTTCAACTTCGGAAATACAAAAATTAAAATAAAATATGATCGCTTCTAATCATTTATCCTTCACTTTTTTGTTTATTTCCTCTACGTCAAATGATTCCAGTTGAAACGCTGATAACTTGGCGCTTTTTGTTTGCATTTCTTTCAGTCCTTTTTCCGCCTCTCTACTACTCCATGAGATATTTTTTTTACGATGATGATCAGCAGTGAAATTGATCTGTAACAGATAGTTTGCCCTTTTTTCTACCATACAATCAGTATACTTTTCTGCACGATAATTTCAATCGGATAGACATGTGACATATCAAAATAACGTCAACTGTACGTGTAAACAATTGTACGTTGATGACTTTACATTACTATTTATGTCATACGATTTGAGGCAAAAGCAAGATTGTGTGTAGTCTTATTAGACTCATTCAAGAATGTAACATTCAAACTGAAAATCCAGTTATCTCCTTGGTAGCAAGTTATTCGATTGAATCTCTGAAGGTAGCTGTATTAGTTTAATTCCTCATGACTAATCACTTATCTCAGACTACCTTAATGGGTAAGAAGACTCTTTCTTTATTTTTATACCATATTTTCTTCAGGTCTTCCTGAATAGTTATCTGTTTTTGTATTGTTTATACTCATTCCTCAGTTATGTTTAAAGTTGCCAGGAAGGTTCTTTAGCTTGTCAAAAATTCATTGTTATGATCTGTGACAATCTAAAGAAACTCATACGGAACCCTCTAAAGTTATTCTTCTTCCTCCCAGATTGACCTATTCTCTGTCATACACTTCACAACTATTCTTACATGAATTTCCAATCTTTTACATACAACTACTCTGTTACTGATGAAGTCTTTAAAAAAGCACTACTTCAAAGTTCAAGGTTTAACATCTATAATTGCATAAATATTGTGTGTTATCTATATACGAACTGATTTTAACTTTAACTGTTGGGATCCGTGAAAGTCATTAGAAGTATGACAAAACTAGATACTTTTAGACATCTTCATGCTTCTGGTAGTGTGCCTTTTCTAAATTTCAATTAGATTACAGAATTCCTACTCATACGTTAAATGAAAAGCAAATTTTGCGAAGCAAACAGTTCGAATTGAAATTTTGGTATTCTGAAAGATTCGTCCCGTCAAAATCTTTATTGCACTTTTCGGATTCAATAGAGATTTTAGAAAAGAGATGCCGTTAGCTGGAAAGCTTTGAACTGATTTCTGTAAGAGCTTATCAAACAGTAAGGTAATGGGATATCTTTAGCTGGATAGAGCGGAAGAAAACCATATAAAAAGGGTAAGGTCACTTTAGAAATGACACTTTCTAGGACAAGAAATCATTGGTACTATGAGAAGTAAAATTTATATGTATGGCTTGTCCGTTTTACATCTATTCATTTCATTCATTTTCCGGTTTTTCCGGTTTTGCTCCTTAAACTCAACTATATATATATATATATATATATATATATATATATATATATATATATATATATATATATATATATATATATATA